>NC_143587.1:102030980-102292748 GCF_048544385.1 Mastigoproctus giganteus | reverse complement strand
CTGATTCATCCCTTTCCTTCTGGAGTTTACATAGGTAAAGAACTCTTTGTTGTTTTTCTTTGCATCCTTTACCAAGATTTCTCATAATTTGCCTTTGCCCTACCTAATCTCCATTGTGACTTGGTTACAGACCAGCTTATATCTATAATAAGCTTCCATGTCACCCATTTATTTATATGTATCCCATGCATTTTTCTTCTCTGCCATATGTCTCATTTAGTTCATACTGACATCCATTTAGGCCTAAAGCTTGGTGGTATATAAAGCCTAATAGCTTCCAAGATAAATTATTTGAATGCTTCCCATTTTGAATTTGCTGTTGGTAACATCATCAGTTGGTCCCGCCGTATAGAATTTAAATACTGTCTCCGACCACCGTAGTCATCTACACGAAAGCAAAAACCCTTCCTTTACCCCCTGACTGTAGTTACCTCTTTGAGTAAATCCCATTTCAGCACACTGTGATCACTGCTACCTAGTGGTTCCTTTATCTGCAGATTCTTAATGCATGAAGAATTACTACTGATGTAGAAAACAAATCATCCAATAAATACACAAAAGCATTGCTAGTGTGTGAGTGACCAACCCACAAATTCCAGTCAGTATCTGGGAAATTAAAATCCCCCATTATAAGACTCTCTGATTTACTGGCTCGCTCTATTTCCCTGTGCAGTTTCTTATTATACTCGTCAGAGTCATTAGGCCTATAACACACTCCAACTCTCAATTTTGATCTCGCAACGTCTACGTCACACCCAACTAACTGGACACTGCACTGTCCAGCGATGTTGACTGGCTTCACTTCCTTGGATTTTATGTGTTTCTTAACTAACTGCATAACCCCTCCTGCCTACCAGTCCTGTCTATCCTTTCTGTACACATTGTACTCCCCAGATTCCAGTTCTGCATTCCTTATATCTGTGTGACACCACGTCTCTGATGTCCCAACAATATCTGTCTTTCATATTTTGAGCAATACCTCAAATTCATCAAATTTATTTACCAAACTCCTAGCATTGGTGTACATGCAAGTATACATGCATCTGTACCTATGCTTTGCTACCCTAACACAACTCATGTGTTTACTTGTACCGCAATGACTCCCAGTGGTCTCTGAAATACTTTGCATCTTGTTTTCCAGGCTGCTGCTCATTCCAATAAAGCAGTGCACGAATCACTTTCACCTCTGCCAGTGGCTACTGTTAATCTATTATTCCTTATATCTCCCCAAGACAGCAGTTTTCCGACCCACCTAACACTGCCTCCATAGCATCAGCAAATATTCTTGCACCCTTTCTATTTTAGTGTATCCGATCCCTGTAGAAACTGTCTCCGCTGTTATCAAGTGCAGACCAGGCTGGAAAAAATTCTACCCCTTGAGCCTTGCACAATCTTTCCAGAGCCGAATTGATCGACAAGGCTCTCATCATATACTCCCTCCTATCGTGTCTGGGCAGACACTTTCAAATTCAACCCTAATTCACGGCCTTTTTTCAACAGTGACCTGTATTTGTTAAGTAAATCCGCCGGTCTCGTGCTCTTAATATCATTAGTGCCAACGTGTACAACAATATCATCTTTTGTGCCCTTAAAAGAGGATGCCGTAGAGGTTGTCTGCTGGTATAGCCCATACGTGCGACGCATGGCCATGCCAGATATTGTTTTGCGTTGGCCCATTTTGTATTGGGTAGTCAACTCTTGAACAGTGCTGCGCCTGTTCACCTGTACGAGTCGTCGGACCCGGCGCTAACCTCTAACATTAACCTTTCGCTGACCTTTGTAGTTTTGCCGTCTGGTCGTTGTTTGACCATTTTGAAGCCAGTCCTGGTTCATTTTAACTACGGCGGCTCTCGAACACCCCACGAGTTCAGCTGTTTGGGAAATCGAGGCAACAGCTCGTTGAGCTCTCGCGATCTGTTCTTTATCAAAGTCCGATAAATCCTTCCTTTTACCCATCACGCTCGGAATTTTGCTACCTATTGAACCACTGGCACCTTATCTATGCTACGTAGGTCGACTATCTCCGCACTCTTGTACTTCACGTGGTGAACGGGTCGCATTCAGTTTTCATAGGGGTGGTCATTATTCAGTGAACACTCAGTGTTTAGTGTGCATTGTGTTAGGTCGAGCGCCACCTGTGGTGTACCACATCTGTACCATATGTACGCTCTGAAGAAATAGAGAACACTCTAAATGCCAGAAATGTGTTGTGTGTTGAATGCGTAGTATTATGTTGGTTCTGTTGTGTCCTGGCATTTGGCCGCAGGGCCCCTTATGGGACCCCACGTTGCCCGCACACACCGCTAGGAGGTAGCCAGGCTGCCCATTTTTCATTGGTAGGTCTCTGTCAGGGTCGGCTGAGCTTCCTAAACGGAGACCAATTTAAAAAAATAAATAAATAAAAAAAATACAAATAAAATAAAAAATACAAATAAAATAAAAAATACAAATAAAATAAAAAATAAAAATAATAAAAAATAAAAAAAATGAAAAATAATAAAAAATGAAAAATAAAAATAATAAGGCAGAGTGCGGCAGTACAGGGTGTACAGAAGAAGATGGGGGGGGGGTGAAAGTAAGAGTAAGGGGATATAAGTGAAGGCATCCTCTAAGTTGACAGTGGAGCGTATGCCCCGACAGGCGAAAAGGGAGAGGGGATAATCCCATAAGGGTAGAAAAGTCGCGCAGCTAGACTGCGACCTATATTTGGCGGTGAAGAGGTTAAGACCACTGGAGCCTACCCAACCATATGGGTGAGTTAGCAGGTAATCCTACCCTGGATTTTCCAGAGTTAGCAAGTCGATGTTGATAAAACGGTGAAGTAGAGATTTTTTATTTCCGATTTCAGCAAGTCTCTCATGTGTTTGTATCCCTAGCTTGAGTTGGTTGTAGAGTCTTGCGCCTAGCAAAGACGTTCTGTGCGTACTCCGTTAGTAATTTGTAGTATTGCTAGTCAGAAATGAACAGGTGCTCCTGTCCTTGAGGTATGTGTTGGAGTCTGGTGTATAGTGTTCCTCGAAGATCGTCATAATTTGGGCAGTTATAAAGAAGATGGCCCCAATCTTCAATTTCTCTGCATATATAGTAGGGGTTATTGATGATTTATAGTATTAGTATTAATTAGTAATGGCCTCATGGTGCAAGAAAGCCTATGGCTTATGCTGCACCAGCCAAAAAAAAAAAAAAAAATAAATAAATAAAAAATCCGAACAAAACAATGATAAAAACAAAAAAAAAAAAAAATTTTTTTTAAAATAAATAAAATAATAATTAATAAACATAAAAAAAAAAAAAAGGAAATTAAACCTATCATCCTATGCGCGTCCATTACCCGAAAGTACTGTCCAGATGACCTTTGAATTTCCCCAAACTGTCGGCCTCTACCACCCACGAAGGCAACTTATTCCATTAATTTATAACTCGCTGGCTAAAATAAAACTTCCTGCAGTCCAATCTAAACATTTCCCCTCGTAACTTGAATTTATGTCCCCTAGTTCTAGCATCATTTATAATCTTGAAAATTTCGTCCTCATTCATTTTACTGATGCCTCTCAGAGCCCTAAACACCTCAATCAAATCTCCTCTAAGATGTCTAGTTTACAAACTCTACAACCCACATATTCGAAGTCTTTCTTTATAAGGACGCCCTTTTGCCGATCTCACCAGGCGAGTTACCCGTCTTTGCACCTTTTCAAGAAGCTCGATGTCTTTCTTTAGGTGCGGTCTCCATACTTGAACACAGTATTCCAAGTGTGGTCTAACATAAGCCTTTTATAATGGGATTATCACGTCCCTATCTCTACTTGCAAAAGTTCGATAGATCATCGATAGGACACCATGGGCCTTCCTTGCAACCTGTTTACAATGCTCAGAGAATTTCATGTCTGACCGTATCGTAACACCCAAGTCCCTTTCCTCCAGTACTGGGTTTAGTTGAACTCCACCAAGTGAATAAGTTATTTTGGGATTACTGTTTCCCAGGTGTAATACCTTACACTTTGTTGGATTAAAGCATAGCTGCCATTTTTCTGACCATTCCTGAACTCTATCTAGGTCTCTCTGAAGAAGCTCAGCTTGACAGTGATCATTAACTACTCTACCAATTTTAACATCATCTGCAAATTTAGACATCACGCCCTCTATCCCTTCATCAATGTCGTTTATGAAAATTAAAAACAACAGTGGTCCTAATACTGATCCTTGGGGAACCCCACTTCTTACATCAACCCAATCTGAGGAATAGCCATTTATCACAACCCTCTGCCTCCTGCCCTGAAGCCATCCTTCTATCCATCTAAGGATTTTCCCAGTGATTCCAACCTACCTGTTCCAGCTTATAAAGCAACCGCTCATGTGGGACTGAGTCAAAAGTTTTGCTGAAATCTAAATAAACAATGTCGAAATTATTCCCTAAATCCAGCTCGTGAGTGACCCTTTCGAAATAGCGAACCAGATTTGTTAAACATGATTTTCCCTTTACAAAACCATGCTGAGTATCCTTGAGAATTTCAATTCGATCCAAATGATCCTGAATTCCACCCTTGATCATTGCCTCCATGATTTTCCCTACTACTGAAGTCAGACTGACAGGTCGATAATTTCCAACTTCCCTTTTAGAGCCACCCTTATGTATGGGAGATACATTTGCACTTTTCCAATCCAAGGGAATCTCCCCAGAGTCTAGTGATGCTCGCATAATTAGCCTCAATGGTTCAATGCACTCGCTTGCCGCCTCCCTTAAGATTATAGGGTATATTCCATCAACTCCAGGAGCCTTACTGGTCTGTAGGCTCGAAAGTTTTTTCATTAAATAATCTTGCGAAATTTCAATATCATTAATTACATATTTTTTAACTTCGATCCCACAATTTCTCATTGCCACAAAAGGCTTTTCATTTGTAAATATCGATGCAAAATAACTGTTGAGTTCATCTGCAACGGCAGCTGGTGTATTTAATACTGTCCCCTTTCCCTTACGTAAAGGTCCGATCTGGTTTGTCCTGCTCTTCTTGGCATTTATATATGTGAAGAATTCTTTATCCCCCCCCCTCTTTGCTCTGTTTGCTAGTGATTTCTCATAAACTGCCTTTGCCTGTCGAACCTTTTCTGTGGCTCTATTACCTTGTAGCTGTTATAGGCTTCAGTACTTTTTATTGCTCTGTAACCTTTCCATGCCACCTTTTTCTGCTCAAATATATGTACAGTAGAGACCAGGAGAGAACCAAGGCGGCGACTTTGGATAAAACAAGTTTGGCGTGCGGGATGAATTTCTTAGTTATTAGGCCCTTGTCCGTCTCTTCCCATCTTGTCTGCCAGATATGTAGTAGCATGGCAGCTAGTTTCTTCTTTTCTTGCTTACAGTCAGTGTGGGTGTTGATGGTATGTCCAAAGATGTAGTTAGGATGCCCCGCGATAAGCAGTAGTGCAATCCTTGACGGTAACCTCCAAGTCAAGAGGGAGAACACCTGCAATAACCTGGAGAGCCGGAGAACTTGCTGTGCAGCAGGCCCTGGTAATGGCGAGCAATATACTCTCCTGAATTGTTTCTAGTTTGCGTTTATTGCGAACAATTATTGCTCTTTGGTACCAAATCCCGGATCCGTACATAATAACAAGGATTTTAGGAGCATCGGCGACTAAGGCCATATTGCTCCGTGTATATTGCTTGTAAACTGCGTGTGTTCTGAGGTCGATTTTCTGTTTTTCTGGATGAAAAACCCGAGAAAAAACCCATGGTAGCCTCGACTGAGACTGAATGACACTAACTCGGCCACGTTGTGAAGAGGGACTGTAAAATCCCCCACATCCACCTATCATTCGTCTCTTAAATTCTATTAGCCCTTTCCAGGTGTTCATTTCTTGGCATACATATTTTTAATATATTCTTCGTTTGGAATAAATAAATTTTGGAATAAATAAATCAGTTACTGATTTATTTATTCCAAAGTAGACATATTAATTTGGTGTGTTATGTTGACTGAAAATGTTTACCCTGAGTCATAAATTTTGTTACTTTCATTTTGGATAACTAATTTTTGTAATCTACAGTACTGTACTTGTTATTTTATAAATGCAAACGTCTCATTGTTTTCACGTGAAATGCATGAGACTTGCCCTGCCTTTTTCTTGAACAGTTAAAAAAAAAAAAAAAAAATAGAAATAATTTTAATAACTTAAGGAAGAGCTAATTTAGTTCTACAGATTTTCATAAGAAGAACTCTTTGTTGTCAACGTAGTCTTGGAACTATGGCACTGATACACAGAAATACAAGCTCTTATTATTATAGATGAGACGTCACCGCCCTCGCAGTTGTCATTAATTTTTGTCTCATCAGGCCATTAGTGCAGTGCATATCAGAAACAATCAGTTATATCAATTTATCATCAACTTGAAATCTGCAACACCCCCAATATTTAGTGATGATAAGATGACAATTAAATTTGCAGTGTGAGAGTTTTCACATGGTCCAACATTATGAGAGATCAATACTTTTAGCAGCTTTTTCGTCATGGCTTTATTTTATAAAGACATTGTTTTGCTCAGCCAATTGTAAAACAAGAACGGAAGTTCTATATAAATTACATTTTGTTGCCATAATTCTGCGTTGGTACTCATTCTGCCGGTAGTACTTAATGCGAGTTTTAGTTGTGAATATTTGTATTCACAACTGAAACCCGCCCCATGCCAACCTATCAAAAATATTTAAAGCAACAAATTCGCTGTTATAATACTATAGCTGTAAATATTATTTAGAACTGCCCAAGTGAAAATATTTTCATTAAAATTAGTCATTGTTGCAATTACGAGGTGTTTGCTTGTATTGTTTCACTGTCTCTTCTCCATTCTGATTTTATCGTTCAAAATTTGCATTTCCTGTAAATTTGATTAAAGCGTGAATATTTGGGTGATTCGTGGGACAGACGTCTATTGTTTTGTTACCTCTGTGTCCTTCCACAAAGTGGAAAAGCTTGTGTTCTAATCCGTCAAACAGAACTTTTATGTCCTTTTTGTCATGGCTAAGTTGCTATTAGTGGATTCGAGATAGTTTTATTTCCCAGAAACCAAAGTTTCTCGGGAAAAAAGCCAAAATAGTCTAAGTGACCATATAATAGAACTAGTTTACATGCAGAATACGCTGAGTCTTCATAGCTTAGGGTGTTATACGTAGAACACTGGTAGCCGCTGACCTGGAACTAGCAGAGACATGCTGCTGAAACTTCTCACTGGCCAAGAACACCTACCCCATTGCATACCGAGAAGTTGCACTGGTCAGCTGCTTTCTATGAGTTCATAACCAGTGAGAAGCTTCAGCTGCATGTCGCTGCTGGTTCTAGGTAAGTGGCTACCTGCGTTCTACGTGTAAGTATCTTTAGTACAAAAACAAGTAGGATGGAAAACCCGAGGTTCCGGAAGATAAAAATTATGTAATTTCTCCCGAGACCGACATGGTAACAGTTTAAAAAAAAAAAAAAAAAAAAAGCAAGCAAAAAACGTTCATGTTTAGGCTTCACCACAGATAACAATATCTGTGTGAAGGGTAGTGATGCTAATTATTGTGCTACCAGCGAGAACACACACTGTGTACTGGGACAGATTTTGAATTGTCTTCCACTGCACATCATATACCTCAGAAAATTTTTTATGAGTGTATTAAATACTGTAATTTACTACTCAGTTTAGTGAATCTAATTCTAGCACACTCGAAATCAAAAATTTTAACTCTTTACCTTTGGTAGCGCAGATGGCCTTTCTCCAGTAAAGGGTATTTCTTCTGTGTCGGACCCAGAGTTAAAGTCAGAAAGGGCAACACTTGCTGCAGCCACTCGATGCCTGGGATGAACAGGTGCATGATTAGGAGGCGAAAGAAGTGTGGACAGTGCTCTGAGGCCGCTGGTTATATGTGAAGGAAGGGTTGAATCGGCCAGCATGTCCGTGACAAGGCCATGGGCTTCAGCTAAAAGTGCGATGTCCACCGTGGAGCTGGAACCCTGGAAGAAGGCACGGAAAGTTTCCCTTTAAGCAACGGTATTAATGAATTTGTAACTATTTTTACTTCATATTAAACTTAAACTAGATAATAATGCACAATACAAACAAAAAGAGTAATAAAATATTCCCAACTCAGTTTTGATTAACGAAAGCTTACATCGCATTTGAGCTGAGGATGAAATGGTTGTGTTATCCAGTTCTTCTGTATACAGTATATTTCGATCAAGAAAGAATCATATAGTACCCATGAGTAATGGATGTAGGAAATCTTACATAATCCAGTTTATCTTGCTAATGAATTAATTGAACAGATACTTCATATCGATCTTTACAAACGAAGGACCTTTCAAGTGAGGCTGAGCAGTATGAAATTAGTGATATCAATATTACAGAAGTTTATTTATTAGAAAACTTTCGAGCCTAAAGGTATATATTTTGAGGGTGGCGGCGAGAGAGTTAATGGACCATTACAGTTAATTATATAAAGATTCTGAATCGAATCAGGTAATTACCTACCTGCATTGGGTGCTATGGAAAAATCACGGTGGTAATGATCACGACTGTAATATAGAGACATTTAGATAGAAATGGAATTCAGAAAGATGTACAACGCAGTTTTGCGTTGTACATCCTTCTGAATTGGATGTAGAGTTGGATGTGGAAAATTCGATATTGTTTGTAGTTAAGTAAAGCATTTGACTCAGTACCACACGAGAGCTTACTGTATAAGTTGGAACATTTCGGAATCAGTGGTAAGATTGTTGGATAGATCGTAGGGTGGCTGTAGGGCAGGGAGCAGAGGGTTGTGATTAATGGTTACTCTTCTGATTGGGCTAATGTTAGAAGTGGGACCACTGTTTTTCTGAATTTTTTAAACGACATCTTAAAAATAGGATATGTTGTCAAAATTTCAGATGATATCAATTTTTGGAGAGTAGTTAATGACCAATGCCAAGCAGACCATCCTTGAAGTCCATTACAGAGGGCTTGGATGGGCTTCAGGGATGGTCACACTAGTGGGCAACTTCAAAATAACTTTACGTTTATTTGGTGTATTTGGTTTATTTGGTAAAAACAGTAGAGGAAGAAAGGGATTTGGGTTACGATACGGTAGGACATTAAGTTCTCAGTGCAGGAGCAAGGCAGTCGTGAAACTGTACTTGGAGTGCTCTGTCCATGAATAGAGACCGCACCTAAAAAATTAATGGGTCCAAACATGGGCAATCCGTTTGGCGAGATCTGAAAAAGGGCACTATATGAAGAAAGACTTCGAATAAGTGAGCTATAGAGTTTGGTAACGAGACGCCTTAGAAGGAACAATCAAATGAATGAAGGCGAAATTTTCAGTGCTATAAATGATTGCAGAACGAGGGGCCGAAATTTCAAACTATGAAAGGGAACAGGTTTTACATTGGACTGTAGGAAAGTTTTTTTTTTTTTTTTTTTTTCTTTCAGCCATCATGTTAATTACTACAATAAGTTACCTCCGTTGAGGCTGAAGGCTTGGGAAGATTCAAAGGCCAGCTGGGTGGTTACTTGCGTGAGGAGGGGAAACACACTGATATTTTATTGATTTTTTATTTATTTAATTTTATTTTTCATCTTTATTATTAGTATTTTTATTTATATATATATTAGTAAATTAATAAGAGGAGTTTACCTCAATATAGTACGTGGAACACTTCCGTATGATACCCTCTAGAAATTAAAACGGAAAAAACGAAAAAATCGACAACTTACCGGTACATTAAAGTAAAATATAAATAATTAAAGTAAATTATAAATAATTAAATAATCAATTTAACACAATTCAAAATCAATTCAAAACAATTAAAATTCAAATTAACGCAATTAAAAGAAGCTAACGAAAATATTCAAAACGATTTTCCTTCCTGAAGCTGACAATGCTTTTCGACCGACTGTCGTGATCACAGGAATGAAAATTATCGAATCAGGCTAAACCTGCAACTTAAATAGTGATTATGTGTCTTCGCGCATGCGCGTAAAGGTCTACGCATCGGAGATCAAATATGGCCGCCGAACATTAACAGAATTCTCGTGTAATTTAATTTCAACGGTTTCTGCAATTAATAGTCGCGTATAATTACGTTGAACGTTAAGTATTTTGGCCTCGTTAAATAAAAAAGTATGTTTTTCGTTAATGGCATGAAAGGCTAATTCTGACGCTGCTGAACGAGAAGCACGAACAGAGGCTTCGTGTTGATTTACACGGATATTAAGAGAAAACCGCGTGGAACCCTGATAAGACGAGTCGCAATCACCGCAAGAAATGTTGTATACTAGATCATTAATTTGTGTTGCGAACGCCGAAAGAACCGAGCGATTGTTCAGTATAGTGTGTAACTTCCGTATAGGCCTAGCTATAATTTTAAATTCGGTATCTTTAAAGAATCTGTTAAGCTGTTTGTGCCACTGTTCAACATATGGGACAGAAATAAAGTATTTTTTGATATTACTATTGTTGATTGGTGCAGTATTTTGTATCCTATCCTTAGCTTGTGCCCTAATTCGATTTATTGTGTTAATGGGATAACCCCTGTTCAAGAATCTGCTAGTTAATATTTGTATTTCTGAGTCTAAAGCAGAATCCGTCGTTGAATATTTATAGGCATTTAGAAATTGATTAAAGATAATCGATCTTTTGTAGGTGAACGGGTGGTAGCTATTATAATGTAGAAGCATACCGGTGTTTGTGGGTTTTCGATAGATGCTAAATTGTATTTTGTTCGAGTCCCGGGTAAGCGTGAAATTTAGAAAGTTTAATGACTTAGTATCCGTATCTTCCCTTTCCAATGTAAATTTGAGTCTAGAATGAATATTGTTAAACGAATGTAAAATATCTTGGATAGTACTACTATCGGTAATAACTAGAACATCGTCTAAATACCTCCCATAGTATGTGATACGGGGACGAAAAGGTGTCAAATGTATCTGCTCAATCGTTGAGAGATAGATCTCTGACATTAAGCCACTCAGGCTCAAACCCATTGGTAATCCAAAAATTTGTTTGTACACCTTGTCTCGAAAGGTGATGTAGTTAGCCTCAACTAATAGTTTAATTAAGTGAAAAATCTCCTTTATAGGCAGCTTCGTATAATTAATCGGTGTCGAGTTTTTATTTAACATATCCCAAATAATATCTAATGTGTATTCAACGTTTACATTCGTATATAATGATGTAACATCTAATGAGAATAAATTGTCATTGTCGCCGAGTCTACAGTCTTTAAGATTATTAAATAATGTATCGTAATTCTTAATCCCAAATTGTATAACCTGTCTAAAAGGTTTTATAATGTTATATACATGTGTGGCTAAGGCTGAAAATGCCGAGTTCCTGTAGGAAACAATAGGTCGAATCGGAAATCCAGGCTTGTGTAATTTTACCTGACCAAAAAGTGCAGGAATATTGTATGTTCTGGACTTCAATTCCTTCAACTGAACCATAGTAATGTAGTCGTTTTTACGATATGTGGTTAACGTTTTATTGTATTGATTTACCAAATTGGTAAACAGTGTCGGGTTCACTTCACAATAAGTGGAGCTATCAGATACAACTGAATCTAACTTATTAATATAATCATGTTTATCTAGTATTACCACTGTATCTCCTTTATCTGCCCTCTGTATAATAATGTCCTTATTTTCTCGAAGTTCTCGTAAAGCTGAACTGTCATGTGTATTCAATTTAGGAAGTCGTGTTTCTTTTATGTTATTCACTACTTGGTTAACTTGTTGAATAAATACATCTTTTTGTGGAACACTACGAAGTCCAAATTCAAAATCAATTACGCATTGTTTTTTTGGCAGCTTTCGAGGTGGTAAATTATAATTTAATCCTTTGGATAAAAGTGAAATCTGGTCCTGCGATAGTGTACACGAGGAAAGATTTGTAACCTGTTGATGTGTCGGTTCGTTGGATACTGGGTGAGGGGGTGTTCGTGAACTAGCCGACATATTCTGTGGTAGTGCGTTATGTGTCTGTGGGGGGGATGTCACCCAACTCGTGTGAACTTGGTCGCAAGCTCGCGACAATGTGTTAGAATTCGTATGAACGTGTCTTGAACTATTCGATAATGTTTGCAACTTATTAACGTGTCTGTTTTTTATTTCTGAGGTTTGTGCTTCCCGTCGCAAATCTATGGAGGTCTTCAATACAGACCAATCGTTCGGATGTAGATAATTTTTTAATTTATCGCGAAGCTTCCTAACCTGGGAAAGGTATTTTTGTTTATCCGAATATCGAGATTTTAAGGCAAGCTTAACAATATTACGTGATGTCGCCAGTGATAGTTGTTTTATGCCTGAAATTTTTTGATTTAAATTCACCCTGGCAAACTTCGGAACGATGTTGTTTTGAAGGCAATATTTTAGGAAAGAAATATGGTAACTTTGGGCCGAGTACCTTAGTGTAGATTTAATGTAATTTTGTACCAAGCCATTCAAAAAATCTCCCATAATTGTGTGTATAATTTACTAATATCATTATCAACGTAGAACATATTGAGTATTACAGCTCTGATTCATACTATCTAATTATATATATATATATATATATATATTTTTTTTTTTTTTTTTTGGCTAGTGCTGCAAAAGCTTGCGGTTTCCTTGCATTCTCTAACTGAGCGTTTCCCAAACTTTTTTTGTCACGGAACACTTTTGATCTCACAACATATTCACGGAACTCTTTTCATCTCGCAATATATTCACGTAACACTTACGAAACACAAGTTTAGCGAGAGCGAAGAACTGATGCTAATATTTTATTACATACAACGCACCGTGAATCACGAGCATCTTTATTTCCAACACATGTAAAGCCGAAATTCAAATAACTGTCATCATACTTTCGTTTTGGTCTTTCATTAGTTGGTTCCTGTTTTATCACTTCGGATTTTTGGGGAACAAAAGGCTGCGATTGTTCACTCTCACTTTGAAGTGTGACAATAATGTGTTAGTTTTCATCGACCTCAGTTGCACTACTAAAAGATGTTCTCGTTTTAAAGTTCCTTTTTTCAACCACAAATCCATGGTCATTTATTTTAATAATAATATTTCGAAATACTAATAATTATCAAAAAATAATTTATACAAGGAAGTGAGTTTAGTTATACTGTAATATCGGTTCGTTTCCTTCTCTCCTTCAACCCGTGTGCTCCAGGCTAAATCGCATACGAATGGTATACTTGCCATACTAGATAATTACATTGCTACCTTTTGGTAGGTGTTATTACCTCAGCGCATAAAGTGTTCCGCGGTCTATGCCAGTATATTAATAATAATAAAAAAAAAAAACAAACAAACCTGTTATAATGATATTAAGTAGTGTACGCTACAAAAAAAGTTGATGACGTTGTAGAGCAGATATCATCTTTTAAGGGCACAAAAGGTGATGTTGTTGTACACCTTGGAACTATTGACCTTAAGAGTAAGAGATCTATAGATTTACTCAACAAGTACAGGTCAATGTTGAAAAAAAAGTCGCGAGTTCGAGTTGAATGTGAAAGTGCCTGTAATTCTGCCCAGACACGATAGGAGGGAGTATATGATGAGAGCTTTGTCGATCAATTCAGCCCTAGAGAGATTGTGCAAGGCTCAAGGGGTAGAATTTTTTTCAGCCTGGTCTGTGCTTGTTGACAGGAGAGACTGCTTCTACATTGATGGGGTACACTTAAATAGAAAGGTCGCAAGAATATATGCTGATGCTATCGAGGCAGTATTAGGTGGGTCGGAAAACTGCTAGCTTGGGAGGATACAGAGATTAAAAGGTTAACAGTGGCCGCAGGCAGAGGCAAAAGCGATTCTTCCACTGCTTCGATTAGAATGAGCAGTAGCCTGGAAAGCAAGGTAATGGAGATTTCCAAGACTGTTGGGAGTCATAGTGGAACAAGTAAATACATGGACTGTGTTAGGGTACACAAGAGTAGGAACAGGTGCATGTGTACTTGCATGTACACCAATGCTTGGAGTATAGTTAATACATTTGATGAGCTTGAAGTGCTAGTCAAGACATCAAAGGCAGATATTGTTGAGATATTCTGACGGGACAAACCAACCGAAGAATACACGTAATTACAGAAGCACTGTTTATTTGTGAAGCAATTTGTAGAAACCGCCGTACGACATGAGATTGCTGTGGTGTAATTTTATAACAAACGCAACTAGTGTTATACAATATAAACAAATTACAGCATTGCTATTAGATTAAGTTTATAACTTATATTATTATATACAGAATCCATTGTGTTCAAAATCTATCAACGTCCATACTCTACTCTACTTAAATGAAAATGTATGTTACAGAAATGAACTATTCCTCACCTGTGAATCAAATTCAGTTAATAACCGCAGAATTCCTATTAACGAAATTTAAAAATTTATTACAGACAGGTTCGTCGAGCAGGAATTTTTCCGCCCTAGGAATAAAATAAATCCTTCAAATGGCCAAATTGGGTAATGACTGCCTGAGGTAGTTACGTCAAATAATCAAACGTCATAGTACTAATTACAAACTTTAGTCGTCTATTCTTATTTTATTGCACTTTGAATATTTTCGTGGTATGTACCCACTTCTTCCCGCTGACAACTTCGATCTTGTCATGTTTCACATGACCAGTTCTTTATTTTTTTTTAACTGTCCTGTGCGCACCAGTGATTTGTGAGCTCTGCTACACTCGAACTTCGAAAATCATGCTGAACTTGAATAAAATTTCCATGTAAGCATAAGCTGTTCTCTTTAGTCCACCATACTGCTAATATCAATAACGTGCTTCTCAGAAGGAGGAGATTCTAAACCCCCAAAATGCCTGTACATAACTGCTTTTATAGGTATTGCATCAGTCATTAATGTAACGTATATATTACTACGATGGCAATAAAAGTAGTAGAGTAACGCAGGTATGTTGGGGGTTTAGAATCTCCTCCTTCTGAGAAGCACGTTATTAATATTAGCAGAACTTATGTAGCATCAGCTCAAAAAAAAAAAAAAAAAAAACAATTTCACACATCCGTTTCCTCTAAAAGTTTGTCCAGTTCCTCATTGAATTTATTTACGCAATCAAATTCCACAACGACAGATGGAAGTTTGTTCCAGCACTTAACCACCCGCTGGCTAAAGGTAAACTCCCGCACATCTATTCTAGAACCGTCTTTCCTCAATTACGTTTATGGCCCCCACAGGTTCGTAATCTGAGCAAGCGGAAGGGTCCCATCAGAATTCAGCGTGCTCAACCCATTCAAGGCCTTATACACCTCGATCAGATCACCTCGCAGGGCCTAGTCTGCAAACGCTGCAATTTGCAGAACTTAAGCCTTTCTTGATAAGAGGATCCCTTCGTTCCCCTCACCAATCTTGTTGCCCTTCTCTGTACACGGTCAAGCAATTCTACATCCTTCCTAAAATGAAGCCTCCAGACCTGTACGCAGTACTTCAAGGCGTGACCTGACCAAACCATTACCTTATATAAAGGAATAATTCCTGTATATCATTTCCCTACTAGCAAAATTCCTGTATATCATTGACAATAAACAGATGTCTTAGGGTATTGTCTTGACATTGAACAGATGTCAAGACAATACCCCATGACCTGCTCTGGTAGCCTGTCTGCATTGCTCAGAAAACTTCAAGTTATATGAGATACAGTATAGTAATACAGGTATCTAATTTAAGGAAATAAACGCCTTGGTATTTTGTATTGCTTAATTTTAATATTTTCTTTCTGGCCAGTTCTAGCTTTTTATGTACACTTTTTATTCCACTGTGCATCAATAAACAATGCTTGAACAGCTGCATGCTTGTTTCATTCGGTTATTGTTATCAATTAAGTAAGCTGTGTCTTGAAGTGATCATATCAAGCGGTGTCCATTATTTCCCGATTTTAAAATGTTATTTTATTTTATTTATTTATTTATTTATTATTATGGTATTATTTTTTTTTTTTATTTTATTTATTATTTTTTTTTTTGTTTGTAAAATGTGCCGGATTTTACAGAGTTTACTGCTTAATGTTTAAGTGAAGCCGATATAAAGAAAAGCTGAAATTAAAATTATTAAATTAAAATTGAAAATATTATTATACCTTTGGAATAAATTGTATATAGCCCATCCCTTGTCCAAAAATAAGAAAAGTTAATGAACCGTTAATGGGAACATTTTTGAATTACCACTGTTTCCCCTTTCGAATCATTACTCAACAATTTAAGTATACAATGTCGATTTTTCCAGATCAGTTTTTAATTGATTTCTCTAACAAAAAATTATTGGTTTCTCTAATTATTAGGTGACGTAACAAACTACTGCAGATGTTTTCGGAATTTTATTAATATGTACACTTGCTTCTTTCTTAGTTTTACTATGATTTAATATCCAAAGAACAGTTCAGTTTTTTTTTATTCTTCTGTTGCCAAGACAACAGTAGCATAGCATGCCCTACTTCTCTTGTCGAGTGGGCGACTTCGGCTTACGTTTGAACAGATGTCAAATATTTAGTAAATTAATCTTATTATTTGTATATATTTTCGTTCCCAGCGCAAGCTGTTTAATCCCGTGGAGCGCATGCATCAAATAAATGGAAAGAGTAAATCTGTTATTTTTATTATCCATTTACGATGTTTTCTGTAATGGTTTCGTAAACGTTTATCCAATCAAATTAATCGCCATATGTTAGTGACGTCCAGCTCATTTTTTGTGATTCGTAAATAAGATAAGTTAATAAGTAAATAAATTGATAAATAAATTAATAAATAAATTTAATTAATTTAACAATAAATGAAATAAATCTTATTAATAATTACTAATAAATAAGAAATCATTTAATAAAAAAAACTTTTGTCATTCTCATATGATAACCTTGAAATTAACCGAATATGAAGACTTCCGTTCAATTGAAATATTACGGAGAAGCAATGTTCTAAAGGTGTTTATTATTTATTTTTTTTTAAGTATTAAAATCAGCAGGGGCCCCTACTGATTCGAACACCATCAGGTCTGGAAAAACACGAATTTTAATGAACAAATTAATAAGGTAGTCCTCTCTTTGTACACTTTCGACCAGTTACTTAAAGCAAGTAACAGGAATTTGCGCCCTTTCCTTCCTCAATACATGTCTTGCAGTCTCTAACCAAACTGAAAATAAAGCTTTAAACTCTAACATGAATCATATAAAATCTCACGTAGATAATAAAGTCCTCCCTATACAAAGTAAATAAAGTAATTGGAAGAGAGACAAAAACTCAAAAATGTCAGTAAGATTATAGGACCTCTTTTAAAGTTTTCACAAAAGAATTACATAAAAGTTGATTGGAAGAAATTTTGAGAAATGGCAAACTGCGAAAAACTGGTGAGACCATGTCTCCTTCACTTGTATAAAGCTACCATATGGAGTTAGCGGAGGGGGGGAAAAAAAAAGAAGAAGAATAACAACCTAATGGAGCGAAAAAGGGAGTTGTGTGTAGTAATATAAAGAATAAATGGAAACAATACGTGGGAGAATATAGAAAATCAAAATTAGCCAATGATGCCTTATTTCTTCGTATAAAAGCTACAAGGACATTCCAGCAGGCGATAGAAGAACGTAGTGTTTCGATAATCCTTCAACCCAGAAAGGTTGAGCGGCTGTAATCCCTACACTATGGCAATCAGTAAATAACCTCCAACCAGTAAGCGACATTTCAGTTCCTTTGCTGGAGATTCAGATGACACCCTGTTGACACGCTAGATTTTTACCCATCGCCTTCCATCATCTTGATGGAAGGTGATATGTAAAATCTTAGTTCCATTACACTTTCTTCATAACAGCAAGAACTGTAAATACAACTTAGTACAGTATTTGAACAAGTTACTTCAATGGTGGTGACCATAGAAGTAACTTGTTCAAGTATAAATCCTATATATTAAAAGACGAAATGTACAAGGCATAATTTCTTATGGGTTTTAGGTAATTAATATAATATCGGTGTAGATACACCATAGTTTACCCATAAATTTGAACTAAGTCTATGTAGTGTAAAGGCATCGTTTTAATTGTATCTCATGTTGTGGGTGGTTTCACAGCTTTGGATCCTCCACCCAGGAATGCGACGGAATTATGGACTGCGGTGCAGCAAACATGGATGGAAATACTTGTGGAACGCTTTCGTGAACTAGTGGACTCAATGCCTCGTCGTGTGACTGTCCTTATCCGGGCGAAAGGTGGGCCAACCCGTTACTAGGTAGGTATCTCATGATTTCTGTACACTCAGTGTAAACATGCAACCTTCTCTGCACTGAAGTAACAGAAGTAATTAGTTCATTACTTACTCATACTGAAAAGTTAGTATGCCATCTTCATATCAGAAGATGTTGTTGGCTTGTATCATTAAGACGAGTTTTGAGGAGAAGGATCAGGGACAGGCAAGTACAATTCAAGGATGCGGCGTCACAAGCGAACTTCTTAAGGTTAGCACCCAATGACTGGGTACGTGAAAGTGGCTGAAAAGACAGGAACGTAACGGATAGATGGAAATAGTTGAGATGTGGGCACAGAGTTGGAGTTGCTCTGGGGAAAGGATGAGAGACTCTACAAGAGCACAGGTCCCAGAATGATGGTGCAGAATTCTCGCCAACGATCATTTTGACAGTGGTGGTAATACGTTTTACCCTAATCAGAGTGGGGAACCTGTGAATTTGAATCAAACTGGCCATTTGAGTTTTCCTTAGATGTGAAGGAAGTTTATTTGTTTTTGGTCCATTATTAGAGTCAAAAGTCAGCAGAAAAAAAGTGCCCTGATTGTGGTGGGGGCAATGGATGCCCCTACCTCTGCAGCATATAAAAGCGGAGGGTATATTGTGGTTTTTATATATTTTCTAGTAGTTGTAACTTATATTCCTAAAACGAGTCCTAATAAAATTAATCTTCTTTATTTAAATGATATTTAAAAGTTAGCGCTACCATTTCAAAAAAGTGAAATTGAAAATAATTTGCTTGATTTCTAGAACATAAAGAATACTGTTTCAATAATAGAATTATTTTACCACAATTTGGAATTAATTGGCAGTTCACTGCTTTTCTTAAATAAAAATTTAGAATGATATTTTAATTTTCAAAAAAATAAATAAAATAAACAAATTTTAAGTCAAGCACGCTGGAGGTATCATGCAGTTCCAGTGTTGAGACCTATTTTATCAAGTATTCTTCAAATCCTATATATGTACAATGTAAATTAGTATGCATTTGGACATACCATTCGATATGTTGCGATTAAAAAAGTGACAGCTTAGCTCAGTGGTTTTCAACTGGGGTGCCGCAACAACATTCTAGGGGTGCCACGTAATTTGGGTTTAATTTACTTAAACTTATTATTATTTTTTAATTTATATGTTTATTTCATTATAAAATAGTGTACAATATCTTTAATTTTGTGGTAGATCTATAATTGACGTTTACTTAGTACTTCTATGTAAAGAATAAAATTATGTACTGTATATATATAATTTGTATTATGAAATGTAATTTTTATAATTATATTATTGTAATAAACATCATATAACATATATATATATATATATACACACACACACACACACACACACACACACACACACACACACACACACACACACAGAGGATCGGATCAAACAGGCAGAAAATTGAATAGGGGTGCCGAAAAATAAAATAAATTACTTAGGAGTGCCGTTATTAAAAAAAGGTTGAAAACCACTGGCTTAGCTGGTTACTGTATAATACAAATAGGATTATGGCAACGAAACGAAATATGGCTCTTTATTTAAAAACTTCATGATAATTCAATATTTGCGTGATGGCTTACTGTGTCCCTATATCTTTGACTTCTGAGGACATTGAAGACCTTGACAAAGACCATGACTAGAGAAATAAAACAAGAAAATATAAATGAGCTACAATACATTTGTGACAGCCATTATTGACTGCTTCCAACATGTCTTTCTCTCCAGCTGTGTCTCCTCTCTCTTTCAGTTGCCATAACAACAACAGTATGCTCTCGACAATGTGCAATGGGAGTCTCCTGCTCTGCATTGGATAGCGAAGACAATAAATGATGCGAACCTGGAAGCCTTCTTTTTATTTTATGCAACTTACATCGTAATATACGTACAGTAAAAGCTAAACAAGATTTTCTTGCTATGATGTGTTCATTCCAGATATAAAATGTAAGACGTTTCTCAGAAGTTAAAAATAATTGCATCGATCTAATCCTCACAGTTGCAATGAATTGCCTAGTAAATATTTGTTGATTGTAAGGCTCTATTTTTATCGGCAGTTTGAACTGTAATTTTCGAAGTAATGAAATAAATATCATTTGTTTAACAAATAGATATTTATTTAAAGTATACCCAGTATAAAATAAAATAAAACCTATGCCTCTCTAGCAGCATCTTCACCTTTGAAGACTCACTCTACAAACAAGTACATGGCACTGCTATGGGTGCCCCTGTCAGTTCCGTAGTAGCTAACATCGCCATGGAAGATCTGGAGAAGCAGATACACCAGAACCCACCTACACCTATTACAACGTGGTGTAGATATGTCGACGATATTTTTACCATAATACCACGTGGTTCTGAAACCGTACTACTAGAATACCTCAACTCTCTATCCAATTTCATCAAGTTTACCGTAGAATCAGAGGTGGACGGTTCGCTCCCGTTTCTGGACGTGCTAGTGCATCGCGTAGGCCCACATCTAGAGACCTCGGTATACCGCAAACCCATGTGGTGCGGTCAATTCACCAACTACGGGTCCGGCCACGCTCCAAGCCATCTCAATAGCACTGCCCGCACCCTGTTCTCCAGGGCCTGGAGCCATTCCAGCACCGACACAATTAGACGTAACGAGATCTCCCGTGTGAAGGCGGACCTAACCAGATGCGGTTATCCATCCCATGTACTAAACAGATGCCTGTTACAGGCACAAGAACTTACTTCCAACCCAAGACCTCCGAAGCAAGTCGGCATATCATCCGCCTACATTCCGTACTATCCAGGAGTGTCAGGACGTATCTCGAAGATCCTGAGAAGTTACAACATCAAATGTGTACAATTACCAGGTAGGAACCTACGTTCACTTGTCTCCAGTGTGAAGACCCCTGTCACACCTGTCTTACGCAGCAATGTAGTGTACCGTATCACCTGTAGGGCCTGTAACAGTTGCTACGTAGGTGAGACATCGAGACGTCTCCAGGATCGCCTCACGGAACACGACAGAGCAATCCGGCTTGCCGAAACTGACCAGTCCGCGCTTGCAGAACATTTTTGGGCTACCAACCACGACCTTGACCCCAAGCGCGACTTTGAGATAGTGGACCACGCGCGACACTTTCGCCACCGCCTATGGCTAGAGTCACTAAACATAATGAACAACCCTAAGGCATTAAATCGCCAGAAAGGCATGCGTATACATCCAATCCTGGAGACAACCGTTTTATTGATGGATGATCACTGGCGCAAGGCAGCACACGTCCGTGCTACAACAATGACGAATGAGTAACGTGCCACACTTTGCTTGTAATGTATTCAAATTTGTCAGTTGACGAAGGGACACGAGTTCCGAAAGCTACTGAAATATTTTATTTTATTTTATTTTATACTGGGTATACTTTAAATAAATATCTATTTGTTAAACTATGGACCCCAGTACTCCAGGCCCATTTGTCATCATTTGTTTGTTTTGCTCTAAAGTAATTATGACTAAGAGGCTTCACTATACGTTATCTGTAAATAGACTTCATGTTCTGTAGTTTTCCTGGTCTGCTGGATGAAAAACCATCGCAGAAACTCGAGACGAATTTCTGAACGGTCATGTCAATTGTATACTTTTAATTTAATTGCCATCCTGTGGAGAGACAAAACTTTTTGGTTCTAATTAATAATAATAAGACCATAAACACCTATGCAGTGCCGACCGGGCTAGCCAGTTGGGTAAAGTGCCTGCCTCGCAACCCTAAGGTGTAAGGTGTATTTAGTGTCAGACGGCACCAGGGGTTCCCCCCCATCTCCGCGTGCTATACATTGTGGGTGTGAAACAGAACACTGTCAATGCCAGAGGTTTAAAAGTATATTGATTTTGTATTTGTGTAGTGTCGTGTACCGTTGTTCATCTGGTCATTTAGCCGCTTGGCCCCTAATGGGACCCAACGTTGCCCCACTCCGCCCCGTGGAGGCAGACCAGGTACACTACTTAGTTATTTACTCTGGCAGGTCCTGCCACCTAATTTCCTGAGATTTTAGTGGCAAGGACCTAAAAAAAAAAAAAAAAAAAAAGAAAACGCTATAGATAGGGGTCAGCCAAAACAAAGGGAGTACTAGTTGGGCAATTTGATGTTGTTAAGTTTTTGGGTGTAGGGCTTAGACATTTGGAGTTGATTCAGACACTAGTTGTAAGTTAGAGAAGGGGAGGGAGACTGAAGACTGGGGGGAAAAGACAGAAATACGGGGTCCATAGGGAAGATGACCCCAAGTCAGTGGAGCAGGCCCATGCCCCACCAGAGTGAAAAAGAGGGGTGGCGAGGGGGGAGGACACTAGGGATGAACTCCCCCTCCCGCCAGGGAGTGGAGGCAAAGGACCACGCAAGGGAGCGTGGCTCGGGAGGCCTAAAGGCAGCAGCTGAGCTGTGCTGTTGTATGTTCTGTCACTCCTGGGACGAAGGAAGGAAGGAGTGTTTTTTTTTTTTTTTTCCTTCTCCTGAGAGGACTGTCATATCCAGGAAGTTTCTTACTTTGATCTTCAATGGGTGGTGTTTGGGTGCCTAACCCGTCTAGCAGTGAAGACAGACTGCGCAAATTCTGTAAAGGCGGCATAGCGCTGCTCGTCCATTATAATCAGGTGCTCACAATGCCGTGGATTTTCTTGCATTTTAGTGGCAAATCTTAGCCGGAACTCGTCATATTCATGGCAATCATACATTACGTGATCCCACGTTTCTTCAGCCCCGCAGTGACACAGTGGATCTTCTTCTATGCCTAGGGATGTTAGCTTCGCTTTAAAGGGTCCGTGGCCTGTAAATAGAAATGTAGTATGGAGGCCTGGTGAGTACCAGGGAGGAGGCTTTGGACTGATGAGGTTCACAGAGGGAATGTGGCCACAGAAGCCGATTGTTGTTATTTGTTTTTTAGGAGCATTTAGCAACTAAGGCCATATTGCTCCGAAGAAGACGATGCGCCAACAACTAATAAAAAAAAAAAAAAAAAACTCTTAGCCTGTTCGAAATCTAGTTTGGACTGATTAATAACTGCTTTACAAAGTATAAATAATATTTAACAATAATTTTTATTATTACGCAATGTCGCTTATAAAAACGTAGTACTGGAATTATTTTATAATAAAAATTCAGAAATATTAGGTTTCATGGTTCGCATTAAAAATATTACGATGAAAAGAGTTCGTGATAAAAAAAATATTACGTTGAACCGGGTTCACGAGTCAAAAAAGGTTGGGAACCGCTGGTCTACAAGGAAGATGGAAAGAAAGCCGCGATCTTGAATACCTGTTATTTTTTAAAAATAATAATAAATAAAGAATTTTAATAATAATATTTGATATGTAAACATCTTTGGAGGCACCTAATAAATTTCGGACGGTAGTAAAATAAATTTGTCACGATTCGCGACGCGGAAATGATGTCATTTCCGTTTCATAACAAAGAAAAACGGAGTCGGGAGAGGAGTGGCGCAAAGGATCATGGGAGGTGATCTTGGATGAGCTCATAGCTGGCATAAACCATCTGGGTGCGGAAAAACGTTTATGATTCGGGGTATACCACTTAGGTGGCTTTGGGCTAGCGATTGCCACCCGTGGCAGAAACCTTTTGGTAACCAGAGAAAGGGATATCTTGAGGGCAGTGAACTTGGATGTGCTCAGAGTTGGCATAAACCAGCACTAGCTCTTAGAGTAAGTAGCGGGCGTGAGCATAAATTACATCGTTCATGATTTCGTTTTTAGCTGTTCGAAATTTAGTAGGTGTCTTTAAACATCTTCGTGCAGGGCTGAGACGCGATTTTTTTTTTCTAGTATAAATTTTTTAAAATTGTTTCATGAATGAATATAGCAGCTTTCAAACATATGCTGAGGACATCATAGTCAGCATAGTCGCTTTTGTATACACATACACAATACAGTAATGCCTCATAGCTAAAACACTTTTTGTTTTTGTTTTCCTTGTTTTAAACGACAACGGAACCGGCTTACTGCATAGGGATGATACATTTGTTTCAACTAACTCCTGATACTGATACTGGCTCTCAACCTATTAAAACTTTCAAAAGTAACAAAAGAAGCTTCTCCAGTAAGAAGAAATATCTTCATCAGCATTCTTGCTAGTGGAAGGACGTCAGTTTCATTCAGGTCATTTGAGGACGGATGACAGTTCTCTGTTTTGATGGCGTCTCACATTATTTTTGGCCAAACGAAGAACAAGGGCAGTTAACTAACTTCTGGCAGAATTTGTTCATTTTCACATATGACTTAACCGATTTCTTGTGGTTTTCAGTATCATTCCGCAAACTTTATTTGTTCATAAAAATTTTTACAGGAGTGTTTGCACATCGAACATTTATTCTAAAGTAGGTAACACCGTCTTATTATTATTGTAAAATTCACTGACAGAATTTTCAATTTACCCTTTAGGAATACTAGAATTAGAGAGTAATCATAAATTACCAACTTTTAGAGAAAAGCCATCTATTTATTTTCCTGTTTGCTGGACGAAAAATCCGACTTTTTCGAAGAACCATGCATCTCTCGCCTGAAACAGACTAACTCAATCATGTTAAAAAAAAAACAAAAAAAACGCTGATAAAAATGTCTCTCGTCATTAATGGGATTCGAACCCAGGCGCTTTTCCAGCGGTGTAGTGGGTATACAGTAATTATGTTCATTGTGTTACTTTTGTGAGTTCCATTTAATGAACTTGATTTAAATGTCAAGTATGATTATGTTACGTTTATCATGTTCACTATAAGTAGATATATGAAGTTAATTAAGCAAGAAATTCACGTGTTAAGAAATTATACAGCTAAGACAGCCATGTAAGAAATACTTGTAAATCATGCCATTATTATCTGAAAGCTAAAAGGCATGAAAAAAAAAAATCTGATGATTCTTGTCATACTTTTCGAATGGAGAAAATGTCAAATCCCAGATATTTTTAAAGCATGCGCACGAGGACTAAGAACTCGCTAGAGTGTCTTTTAATTCTGAAAAGATCGATTCTTATTCATAAAAGGCACACATTGCTATAGCTGTTTTTGTTGTAATAAAAGATAGCATTTGTTTGGAAAGGTCTTCCGAGAAAAATACAATCACACAGTAAAAATAAAGTTAAAGACATTCGCAAGACATTTCATTTTGGGCTCATGTATTTTCGATTTTGTTATTTTGATTTTTTTATCAGTAAGAGGAAAGGTTAGTGTCAGTATGTATGCTTAAAAACCCATTAATATGTCCATAAATGAAAACAATTTTTATTTCAGTATAATATAACCTTTAAAATGCGACCGTTAAGAAATCAAAGTGAGACATTTTAATCATAGAATTATTTATTTATTAATTGATTATATATTTATGGCCCTGTTTCTCATTTTGTTTTTTGTGAGCAGGGGCGGACTGGCCATAAGACTTACCGGGGAAACCCCAGTGGGCTGCAGGCCGGAGACCCATTTTAGCCATAAACACTAGCATGAGGCCGGTGCAAGTTTTCCCCGATAAGAATTTTTGATCCAGCCTACCTCTGTTTGTGAGATACGTGTGCCAGAAAACATTCCATACTTTCTTAGCAATAATTGCCCGCGAAATCTGTAGTTATGAGAAAAGACACTTTCAAACGACGAAAACTTTTCGAAGAAAAAGATTAGAAAGTTTTGTTGTTGTTGTTTTGTTGCGGTGTAGCATCAAAAACATTGAAGTCCCTTAGTAATAAGCATATCTGCACCTTCTCGGGTCATCAGAAATACAAGGGTCTTTCAGGTTTTTTTTTTTTTTTTTTTTTTTGTTATCAAATAGGTCATAATCAATATAGTAATGCTAACTCTACTTGTATATTATTTTGCTTTTAGCAGAGAGCAGTGGAATATAGATTTGTCATTTGCTTATTATTTCTTCAAGGGACAAAACCTAAAACAGATAATAAGGAATGAGTGCAGTATGTGGGGAAGATCCCTGGTCCTATAGTGTTGTCTCAGAGTTCCTCAATTTATGGACACCGATTTAAGCACCTTGAGGCGCTTAAATCTAAATAATCAAAAACCCTGATAAATATTAAATTCATCAGCCATTACACCCGAACTGGCCGATTTTTATATGCTCTTTGCTGGCATTATTCAGGGATGCCCTTAAACAAAGAGGCGACAGATAATGAAAACTTGTCATTGGCTGCAGCCTTTTCTGGTGATTTAACAAAACTGGATTTAACAAAATCATGATTTTAGTTTGAGTTGTTTAAATTGAAAATAAGGTTAAAAGCAAGAAACTGTGGCAGCTGAAACTTAAATGTGGTGTTCGTAAATTGAGTGCATTCTGCAGTTGTTTGCTAGGTTCATGAGATGCAAATCCCAAGTTTATGAGCAAAAAACAAAGCCTAAAGCGTGAAAGAAGCCCATTAAATCCTTCTGTCCATAAGGGAGTCGAACTAGGCCTTTTCGATACGGCCCTGAAGATCGTTGCCACTGTAGTAGACCGTGAAAACATATTTATCCACGTAACACATTACACGATAGGAAAATTGTGGAAAAAGGTTTAATGAAACTTTTTTACTGGCTCTGTAGTAACAGGCTAATCACGTTGTATTAGAACACTGGAAACAGTTTGCTAAGCTGTAATCGCAATAGTGTATGCTGGTCCTAAGGAGTTCGCGAGGCGTACAAACTGGAAACTTGGAAGATCAAAAAGTACTGCCCGTAGCATTTTAAAGCAGGACAAGGTTCATTCATATACGAGCAGCTATTGTAACATCTCACTGAAGGTTATTCATACTGAAGAGTAAAAATGAGTGGTTGCTCGGTAACATTTAAAAGGTTACCAAAAATTTCTTGTTGTGCTTTTTGATGAGACACATTTTTGTTTCACCAGAGAAGTGAATAAATAGAACTTAAAATGCCTTTAAAGAATTCAGAACAATATATGGCCACTTATAGGTGAAAAACCATTAATGAGGTGAGCTTATTGCTGCATGAAGTCAGTATGTAAATTAAATCTGAGTAAAAAGTAAATCTGACGCACACTTCGTAGATCCGGTAAAAGCTCATGCAATCAAAATAGCCTACAAAATTTAGTGTTATACTGTAAAGCAGTGGTTCCCAAGCGGTGTGCCGCGGCCCTTTTCAAGTATGCCGCGAAATTAGGAAAAAATCCATTGAGTTCAATGACGATCACTATTTTGGTGTGCCGTTAATATTTGTATTTTAACTTAAAGTGTGACTTGAGTGACAAAAGATTGGGAACCACTGCAGCGTAAAGGAAGGAGTAATTTTTGGCAAAGCTCTTTTAACCAAAACAAAAGTAACGCCTTGGCTGAGCTTCGGGAGCATTGCCGTTTAAAATATTTAAAAAACCTTAAGACATCTTTTCTCGAAATGAATTGCAAAAAATTATAAGGAAATTTGAAGTGACAGCTACTCTGTGTAGCACACGGCAGAAGACGCAGTCCAATGGTACAGCTTTTGACGAAGTCGCTTCTGCTGTGGCCGGTGGTGTCATTCGAATGCATACTCATCCCCTAGTTCTAGAGCTGTCCACGACAACTAGATATTTCATGAGCAACGGTTCACAAAGTGCTTCGAATCCTCTTTCAGTGGTTTTCTTACATGATCTAAGTGCTGCACGAGTTAACTCCAAGTGATTCCCTACAATGAATCAAATCGGTCCATAAACCGATGAGGATTATTTACGGCTAACTGGCACTGGAAATACCCACAATTATGGGAAATGGGGAACATCGCTTCCTCGTGTTATCTCTTTGAAGGGACTTTCCGATGCCTACATGTTATGTTTGGACCATTTTTATTCGAGAAGATTCGAGCATGTGGTATCGAAACGTGCACCGTTATGGGTGAATGTTACTGTGACACCATATAATTGCTGTCCGAGAGAGAGAGAGAGAGAGAGAGAGAGAGAGAGAGAGAGAGAGGATGCATCGATTACCAACGTTTTGCCATTGCTTAACCACCTGGCTCTTTGAATCTCAATCCCTTGTGACTTCTGAGTATGGGAATATCTTACGGAGGATTTTCTGTAGCTGACCTGAAGGAATGCACCATAAGTAATGTTGCCAACGTTCTTCGTGATATGCTTTGCGATTATTTTCGCGGTAGTATAGTGGTTACAATTATTCCTGTATGTGTAGAAAAAAAATCAATTGTATGGTTTTTCCCCCACATGCTGCGAAAAAAATAAACTGCATTTTGCACAAAAGTAAATCCTTGTTTCACTTTTCAGAACAACTTTTTTCTTGTGCTTCTCTTTGTTGCACTGTCTACGCACTATTTTTTAAATTTTATCTCTGGGTGATCCATGGTTTGTAACCTGCAGCCGGCCACAATTATCCACTTTAACAATCCGACATTTTGCCATTAGTTTCAGACTTTTCAGGCACTTTTTGTCATTATGCACATTTTATTATCTTAATCTGTACATTTGAACTTGTTTAATTACAGCATTATTTATCGTTTACTGCTATTTAAATAAATATACAAAGTCATAATTCATTTTTTCCCTTTCCGTTTTAGCGACATATAATTTCTAAAAAAGCAAATGCATTTTAATTACAGTTAAATATTTAATTTGAAACGACTGTGATGTCGCTTAACATTTAGTAATGTTAATTTATCTATACATTTTTTAGCATCATTATGAATCTTTTTATTTAACTTAAACTATTAATAATATTGGATGTTTATAAATTTAGATAACCCATTTTGTTGTTTGTAGCTTACAAATACGTAAAATAGGTTTGTCAGCCTCATTCGTATAGCCTCATTCGTATGCTTTACTCTTGCTCTGCACAAAACTTTACATTAGCCCGTGTTTTTAGCAATGCACTGATGCATGTTACACCCGGATTGTGAAATTGACCAGTTCACGAAATGGGCAAATTTTTGTCCATTCCGTGAAATGACCTCTCTTCTTGCCCATATCATGAAACGGAGGAAAAAATCGTCCAGTTCACGAACTGGTCGGTTTGTATTCTGCCCAATTCATGAACTGGCGTGTTGCTGAAAGATTTCCCATAGTCTTATAGCAGGTGAGAATTAATAGTAACCTCAACGGTATGTATTTGTGAATACTGTATGCAATTACATCGGTTGTGCCGAGTCGTGACAAGAGCAGTGATTTGCGAGCACAGCCCGCAAGCATAGCTCTTCCTACCATCGATAATGATTGGCTGCGTTTATTACTTTTTTTTTTGCTTAGATAGGTTAATCCAGGTTAGGAAGTCAATATCCGTGCGTTTGTTAAGCTAATTACCGAAAATGAAGTATATTAAATAATAATAAAAAAAAGTAAGATTTAGTTTATGCCACTGTTCGGGAGGGATTCAAGAGAAAAAAAGGGTTAATGTGTTTTTTTTTTTTTTTTTTTATTCGCTTGAATAGTCGTACAAGCTAACATAAGATAACTTTTTTTTTTTTTTTTTTTTTACTAAACTCATTTTGAATCGTGTTTTCCCCACTTGAATCCCACCTGAATAGCCGTATAAACTAACCTAACTTTTTTTTTTATATATAGACTTATACACTAACCTAAACGAATAGCGTATACTACAGATTAACCCGAATAACACACAATTCGAAATTCAATTTAATTTAATTTAATATTTTATGACTAAACAACTTTATATAATCTGTGATAATCATTATAGCATTGTTAATACATCTGTATCAGTGTTCCCGTAGTTTTATCTCTAAGAGTAGTTAAGGCAATGCCGTTTTAAGAGTTGTGTTTTATTTTAATTAATATGATATAACTAAACAACTTTTGGTGTTCAGGTAATAAACAAATTGTATTCTTTAAGACATGTTTATTCATATTATTATTTGATATTAAATGATCACGAAATATTAAATGGTTCACAAAATGGGTACGACACAATCAAAATTTTGCCCGGTTCATGAAATGGGCCCATTTCATGAACGAAATGGACAAAAATTTGTCCATTTTATGAACTGGTCAGTTTCACAATCCGGGTGTAACACATAATAATAATACTATTTTCAGAAATTTTATCCACAGTTTCAGCAGTGCCATCTATTAATTCTAAAGCTAAATGGAATTGATTCATAAAATCTCGTTTCTTCAAATATTACTACGATTTTTTTAATCGTAATCCGATACTATCAGTTTTAACCATCGTAATGGCTGAAGTCCTTTCGAACTAACTATAAACTAATCTGCAATCAAGTAAAGTTTTAACTAATAAACTATAAACTAATCTGCAATCAAGTAAAGTTTTAACTAATAAACTATAAACTAATCTGCAATCAAGAAAAGTTTATGATCCAGTAAAGTTCTGTATGATACAGTAAAGTTTTACTGTATCATACAGAATTTGTCTATTTATCTACTAATGCTGTTAGTAAAGATCAGTGCTGGACCCATTGTTGTTTTCGGTATTTATTAATGATACTGATGAAGGTATATCAGGTTTAATGTCTAATTTTGCAGATCATAAAAATGTTGGTAGGGTGGGTGATTAATGACAGTAATGAAGGTATGCTACTGCAACGAGATCTAGAAAAAATAGGCAGATGAGCTGAGAAATGGCAATTGAAGTTTAACATTGACAAATGCAGGCCACTGCATATGGGAAGCAGTAATCTCAGAGTAACGTACCAACTGTGTACACTCAGGGTAATGGAAAATGAAAAAGACCTCAGGGTAATTTTGAAGTTAGATATGAAGTTCTCTGAGCAGTGCAGACAGGCTGGCAGTACATCTCATGGGATTTTATCAATAATATACAAGAATTTTGCTAGCAGGGGTAGCTGGGATAATCACCTCTTTAAGGTGATTATCCCAGTGTATAAGGCCACATTTTGAGTACTGCATACAGGTCTCGAAGCCTCATTTAACGAAGGATGTAGAGCTGCTGGAACGGGTACAAAGAAAGGCAACGAGATTGGTGAGGGGAAACAGAAGGGTGCTCTTACCAAGAAAGACTCCAGTTCTACAAATTGCAGCGTCTGGAGACTAGGCACCTGCGAGGTGATCTGATTGAGGTGTTCGATGCTTTGAATGGTTTGAGCATACTTAGTAATGGTGTCGTTCCTTTTGCTCACACTAAGCACTCAAGAAGGCATAAATTCAAATTGAGGAAGGATGGTAGCAGAGACTGCTACTATCCTGACTCAATTTGAATAGATGTGCGAAAGTGTGCCTTCAACCAACGGATGGTTGATTGCTGGAACAAGCTCCCATTTGCTGTTATGTAAGTGGACAGGTTGAATAAATTTAGAAAATAACTAGACTAACAATTTGAAGGGGCAGATGGGTAAATTGGGATTTTTTTATTTTATTTTGGCCGATGCTATATAACCTTCCTTTTTTTGCATCAATTGTCACTACTAATAACTGGGTCTCCAAACATGGATCCTAGCTGGCACATGGAGACCCTGGAAATGTGGACAGTCTCTGTACCGTTGGATAAAGCCTTCTGTACGTTCTTCATCGTCTAACTGGTGAAGAAATTGCCTGACTATGCTGACGTAGCGTTTAGAAGTGAAATTTTCTGTAAAAAATAAAGGATAGGTGCTATGAGGCAAAAATAGATCTTTTATTGGACGTTATTCGACATGCATTGGACGAGATCATTTACAAGTGCAGATACTTTTCAAAGGTATTGGGAAGGAGCTGTGTTACCCATATCCATGAAATTTAAGAATACTGTTAGTTATCTATTTTTTTTTATTTTATTATTTTTTTTTTTTTTAAGGTATTTTGGTATGTTGGGAGTCTACCGGTTCCTGGGATTTCTCCCATCTCCGCGTATGTTCTCTGTATCGGTCAAGCCAGAGATTTAATTAAAAGTGTGTGGGATATGTACTATGTAGTATGTTGTGCCCATTGTTCATCCGGCCTGTTAGCCGCTGGACCCCTAGTGGGGCCCGACGTTACCAATACCAGCCACAGGGAGGCCGGCCGGGTGTTACTAGTGATTGAATCAGTACTCTGGCATACAGGTCCTGCCACCTACTTTCCTGGGATTTCAGTGGCTAGGACCAAAATAAATAAAATAAAAATTAGAAAAATAAATAGTCGCGAGGATGTTTTATTGCGAATTTGGGTTTTTGCTTTAGGAGCACTGTTTGGAGTTTTACGCTGAAGGTTTTGATAAAGCCTAATTGGGCAAGAATTTTGATGTAGGGCTAATCGCTGTGTGAGATGACAGATTTGGGTGGGGAGGCAAAAGGCTGGGGGGTGAAATAGGAAGCAGAGGGGTCAGTAGGGAAGGTGACCCCCCCGTTTTTCAGTGGGGGGCATGCCCATGCCTCACCAGAGGGAAATAGGGCTGGCAAGGGGAAGGGAGCGTGTGTCTCTTCCCCCACCAGGGATTAGGGTTTTAAAGAAATCTCGCAGGTGCGAGATTTGATAGCCAGATGGCACTCTAGTTCTGATGTCATTCCAGTTTTCATCATTTTCAGGAACTTCGTTGTGGCGCGTTTGTATCAAGTCAGAGATGGTCGGCCGCAGGATTCTTGCTTTGGTCTCTCCCAGGAGGAGTAGCCCTGCGCAGATCTCTTGAGTTTCAAATGGCGTGTCTATTTCTTCATGCTGAGATTTTATTCTTTTGCTCTTGCTTTGACTCTTCTGTGTCTCTCCTTTATTTTTACTTTGTCCATGACATTTGGTTTGTGATTTATCTATTGGGTGTTATTGTCCTCCCGAGGATCAGGTTGCATTGCCATAATTGTTTTCCTTCTAGTGAATAATTGTATTGCGAAGTTAGTTAGTGCTGTGTACTCTTCCTGAGGGTCCAATAGCCGGGACTCTTGGTGGATTGGGTTATACTGAATTCTTACAATAAGACTTACTCTTATATCTTCATAGTTGTCGCAGTCATGCATGACGTGACTCCAAGTCTCTGGTTCTCCACATGGACAATTCCTGTCTTCTATTATGCCCATTGTGTTTAGTTTATCTCTGAACAGGTCGTGGCTTGTTAATAAGTAGGTAGTGCTGAGACCCGGGTATATCCATGCGTGCTTTTGGGACATTTTTGTTACAAGGGGAAGAAATATGTGGGTTATTGCTCCTTTGGTGGTTTCATTCCACCTTGTCTGCCAAATGTGAATTAGGTGTGCATCAATTCTTTTTTTCTCCTGCTTCCAATCATTGGTAACATTGAGGGTTAAGCCATTAGTTGTGATTGGTATTGCCTTTTTGTAATAATACATTAATCCAGTTCGTACTGCCTCTAAGTCAAGGGGGCAGTGCACCAGCAATGAACTGAAGCGCTGCCGTACTAGTTGTATTGCTTGCCCTAGTGATGGTTAGTAGTATGTTTCTTTGTATTGTTTCTAATATTTTCATATTTGTTGCTGTGTTGGTCTTCGTCATCCATACAGGTGAGCCGTAGATAATTTCTGGTATAAATAAGGCTTTATAATATAAGGAGAGGGTCCTTTTGTTTAGTTCCCAGTCCTTTCGCGTTATTCTTAGTATGAGTCCTGTATATTTGCGTATTTTCTTCCTGAGGTAATTTAGATGGGGTTTAAATGAGAAATTGCTATCTATAATTATCCCTAGGTACTTTATCTGGTTGGTTAGTCTGACAGTGGCACCTTCTATTTTGATTTTTGGCGGTCTGTTTAATTTAAGCTTTCCTCTAAGAAGGACGGAGCTGGTATTTTCCGGTGCTATTTTTAGATTGTTTAATTTGGCCCACTCCTGTAGGGTTTACAGTGCTTTGTTTGCTTGATTTTGTTCCAGATTTGCTCTTGAGTCCGCTGCTGTGGATAAGATCAAATCATCAGCAAAGGCCTGTGTCTCCACATCGCCCAGGTCCTTGCAGATAAAGTCATCTAGAACAATGTTCCACAGGAGTGGCCACAGGACCGATTCCTGGGGGCAGCCCCTGCGTACAAGACGGGTGAGGCTAGCATAAGGCGTGAGGATCTGCACTTCCCTGTTCGTGAGATCGGATTTTAGGCTGTCAAAGATTTTGTGGCAAAGATGCAGCACGGAGCCTTGCCAGGACGCTCGGCCACCAGAGGGTGTCGAACGCCCCAGCAAAGTCCACTGCAATCACTAGAAAATACTTGTTGGTGCATTGCGTGGGTTTGTTGAGAAGATCCAGAATTGTATCTGTGGTTGAAGAACCCTATTTAAAGCCATATTGTTTTGGAGTGCTGAGATTTGCTTCTCTGTAATAGTGTTCGATTCTCGTGTGCAATATCCTTTCATAAATCTTGCTAACTGTCGATAACAGGGTTATCGGTCTATACGATGTTGGTAACTCCAGTGGTTTGGGGTTTTTTTTTTTTGTATCAATTTTAGTATAGCTGTTTTCCATTATAGGCATAAGGGTTGCCAGGCAATCATACACTGGTGTGCACCAGGTGCACACCAGTGTATGATTGCCTGGCAACCCAAAGGTCGCGGGTTCGAATCCCGCCTCGGGCTTGGATCAGAGTAAAATGCAAAAACTTTGGGACGTGCGTTGTGGCCACAGAAGCCGATGCACAAACAACTAACAAAAACAAACAAACAAAAAAAAAACTGGTGTGCAAAACTTAAGGACCAACACTATTTCTAAAGATTACAACCACAAAATATTTACTTAAAGTACTCTTTACTGATGAGAGTAGATTCAGTCTCTGCAGCGATTCTGGACGTCAGCTAATCTGACGAGAGGTTGGCACACGGTATCAACCCGCAAACATCACTGAAAGGGATCGATATGGCGGTCGATGTGTTCTCGCCTGGGGAAGCGTTATCTTCGATGGACGTACACAACTCCAGATACTGGAAGGCGGTACTGTAACCGGTGCACACTACTGTACTGAGGTAATTCTTCCCCGTGTGCCTCTATTCCGAGGTTCCATTGGCCCCGAGTTCGTGTTTATGGATGATAACGCCACACCCCATCGCACTGTAGCTGTTGATATGCTTTTGGAAAGTGAGGAAATCGTTCGTATGGATTGGCCTGCCCGTTTCCGTTGATCTAAATCCTATCGAACACATATGGGACGCTCTGGGGAGACGCCTAGCGACACGTCCACACTCACTAGAAAATGTTCACCAGCCGAAGATGGCACTGACAGAGGAATGGACGATATTACCGCAAGAACTTATCAACAACATTGTTCCAAGTATGGACAGGCGGTGCAAAGCCTGCACCGACATTAGGGGTGGCCATAACTCCTGCTGAGGACTACCTCTTCCCTTTGTAGCATCTTTGGCAGTGATGCATCTGTATCATGGCAGCCAGTGTTGTGTTGCCATTTTTGAATAAAGTCCCTCTGTACTGTTTTGTTTCCGTTGTTGTGTCGGTGTTGTTTCCTTCATCATTTCTGTACCTCACGAGGTTCGTTTGGTATGCTTTTCCCATATTCAGGCCACTCCTATGAGAAGCTACAGATGAAAACCTGACTGGTCCTTAAATTTTGCATACCAGTGTAGGTAATGGTTATAACCACACTGCTCGACAAAATTAACAGAGCAGCAAAAATTTTTTTCATGAATATTTTATTGTGCGCAGTATCGCTGATGGCAAATATCTGATATAATAGGCATCTTGGCATGCAAATTCCGAGTATCCAATAGAAATCGATCTACCACCTTGCATAGCCGCACATTATGCAAATTATTCATGACTATAAAACACGGTTTGCGACCACATTACTTTATTCCTGTTTGTTGGTTTGCTCAATGGGACAGCCATATCTCCAACGCTCAGAATTGCAAGTCATTGTCGGTTAGATGATTCTTTGAGATTGAAGTGGAGGGCCTTTGGACGACTTGATACCATGCAGTCGCAGGCGAGGTGGCAGGTTGGCATGTTGGCTTAATGTGTCAGTAGTGTCGTCTCGGACCAATGGAAGCAGTTTCAGGTGATACGAACAAGAAGAGCTAGTCAAGGTCTCTCGAGGGCTACATAAAATTACAGACTGCTATCTCGCTCTGACAGCAAGATGGAACCCTACGATGTCCTGTCATCAAGTTGTTGAGGTTGCTGCGGCTACAGGTGAAAACATTTCCAACCGGACTGTGTTAAGAAGGCTCATTTCAAGTGGACTCAAGGCGCCTCCGTAGCCAGGTGGGCAGGAGCAGCAGTGCGTAGCACACGCTTCTTGATTAGACCGTGGTTCGAGCCCGTGACCACCAAATACGGAGGATGCGGAAAGGTCAGGGAATGACCACCGCATATCCCCGGAACAATATGGCCTTATTTACTAATGCTCCTAAAAACCAAAATAACAAATAACAACAAAAACAACAACAAGTGGGCTCTATGCAAGGAATCCAGTGGTTTGCATCCCATTAATCCCAAATCACCGCAGAGAGGTCGTCGAAACTGATTCCATGAACATGTGACTTGGAGCCTTGACAAATGGGGTACAATTCTGTTTTATGATGAGTCCCGTTTTAGCCTACAAACAGATTCTAGACGTCATTTCATCTGTAGACAACGAGGAATGCGGTACCATTCCTCCAACATCAGAGAAGGGACACTTACGGTGGTGGCGGTGTTCTCGTGTGAGGTGGAATAATGTTCAGTGGCCGCACCCCTCGACATGTTTTTGTTAGGGGTACCATAATTGCGCAGAGGTACAAGAACAGATCCTCGGACCCTAGTGTGACTTTTAGGGGTATGGTTGGCTCAGATTTTTTTTTTCGTGCAGGAAAACGGCACTGCACACAGGGCTCAAGTTGTGGAGGAATATCTTGAAACTGAAGATATCCAACGATTGCCGTGGCCAGCACGATCGAACCTGTGTGAGACGCCCTTGGGCTTCGCATTTCACGCACGCAGACAGCCATCTCCTCGGTCACTTGGTGAGCTAAAGTCTGTGCCGATGGAAGAATGGGAATTGTTGCCACAGAATCTTATAGACACCTTTACATCTTTATATTTCAGGCCTGTTTAGCCGTTGGGGGAGATCATACGCCGTACTGATATCGTGTGACCATATTTCCGAGCATCTTGTTTCGGCTTCTCTAATGTAAACTTTTTGGTCATTCTTATACAGCCTCTGTGAATGTCCGTTATACCTGTCCGAAGTTTCTCACTGTCTCCTCATTTCATCATTATTCTACACCACCATACCAAATTTGTTCCACTTCATCGCAAGCTGCACGAGTTAGTGTATTAATGGCACAGATAGACCTGTTTATTAGCAAAGGAAGCTTTCTTATTTTTCTCTTTTTCCTTTTGGCCTTCTCTGAGCTTAGGGCAATGTTCCACAGGAGTGCTACCCCGCGGGGCAGCACAGTGTTATAAACACAATGGTCCCCACACCGTGTTGAAAAGGTACCAGTTAGAATCTCCTTAATAACGAGAGGAACTTTTATGGGCCTTTTTCACACCGTAGCTGAATTAGTTGGTCTAAAGTGAGGATGGCAAGGTTTTTTTGTCCAGAAAAACAGGTAGACAAACTAGAGAACATACGCAATTTACCTATAATACACATGTTGGATGAACTTCATCTTGGGTAACCCTAATATGAAATGTTTATTTCTGAGCTTACATCCTCAGTGAACGTGTGTCTCTTCACCTTAAGATCATATGCAACAGTTTGTATCCAGAAGTCTCGCTTCAACTTTACGTCACAATGTATAATCATACCTCCATAGTATGCGAAGCTTATGTTGATTTTATTTTGATAAAAAATATTTCCAATGCGTTACATTTTAAATAAAATATACTCGCTGTTCAGCAAGGCACTTTCCTATATCTTATGCTTTCATTAAACAAATAAATGACTAAAAAATGAATACATGACACAAATAAATGACTAAAAAATGAATACATGACACAAATAAATGACTAATTCAGTAAATAAGCTACGTTATACACGATTTTGACGATACTATTAAACGAAGAGTAAGTAGAGTGCTGGTAGCAAGAAGAAGAAATCGTAATGTTTTAAGTATTTAGATATAGTAATTAAGAGTACAAATTCTTACTTTCTTTTATTGATCACAGAGAAAAAAAAAAAAATAGCAACGATTTCATTGAATGATTTATGGTGAATTCAGCGATCTAGTTACCATCAAGAAAGCTGATGGAAACAATTGCGCGCGTGTGTGAAAGGAAGTGAGAGAGAGAGAGAGAGAGACTAGATCTCAACAGCAGCTAATTACAAACACGCACCTACCGAATGCTTAGGAAATTTGTGAATGAAAAGTTCTTCGCTCATCTCTGAGTGCCACCCATGCATTCTGTCCGTGTCACGAGAGCTTCAAACTTCATTTTACAGCACTGAGAGGTTTCTCTCTGCTCAGAAGCTCTCCAGAGCCCGAAGCTTGAATGCTGACGTTGAACATGTGGACATGTGTTTATGTAAGGGACGGCTTCTAGAACGTCAGTTCAACTCCGCCTCGTATCTCTGTGAAGAACAATATCACTACAAATGGACCCGATACGTGAATGACGTAGATTTGTGTGTGTTCTGTTGTTATGTTCTGGCCGCTTTACCCAGAAGCATCAGTCACCTGGATAGATGATTTTGGGTACTCGTCCACACCACGGGAAGGTGGGCCACTTCCAGTAGATGGGACACCTATGGTCTCAGAGACAAAAAATAATAATAATAATTAAAAAAAAAAATCCTTCTCTGGGACCCACTCCAGGGGGGAGGGAGAAAACCCGAAAGGAAGAGAAAGAAAAAAATAAATTTGAACAATTTATCCGAGACAGAACACTTGGCAGCCAAGAAAATTTCACTCACTAAACTCCAGTAAAAATCCGCAGGCTACAGGCTAAGGCGCGATATTGTTGTCTGTGAAAAAGGCACTGATGCAATGAAGACATCATTAGAATCCTGAAAATGAAACGTTGTTTGCAAGTATTACCTTAATCTCTGATTTAAAATTACGAGTTCGTATAACAGTTATGTTACTAAAAATATTGTTATCCACACTTTTTCCCTCATGCAAATAACGCCGTAAAATTGATACCCCAAGAATAAATTAACCTAACAACCAAAACTATAATTTGTTACAACGGGTCTTCAAATTATATTTCTAGGAAAGAAGATATAAAACCTGGGACATTTTGAGAAGCCCAGCTTTGCTTCTCGCGATTAGGTCGATGTTATTTAATTAAAATTTTGTTAATTAAAATATTAAATTAAAATTAAATATAATACAAATATACGATTATAGATGGCATGGTAAGGTATATATAAGCGACTCAATGGATCATAGAATTGTTGGTCCTAATGTTAATGAATTTTGTACCATATAATCCATATGGTAAAAAAAATCCATATGGATGGTGTCCCAACTTTCGCAATTGTAAATAAATCGCTAAAATGATTACATGCCCCCCCCTTCTCAGTTTTATGCAGAACGTATAGTAAATTGTAACACTACTCGAATCCTGGTGATGTCCCAATTTATTCCCACTTTTAATTGCGATTGCAACTAGTTGGCCCAACATGAAAAATTCCGATCTCTGACAGCGAGATCATGGCGTCATTCGATGTAATGTCCCTGTTTACATCAATTTCATTCCAACAGGCCGTAAACTGCACCAAAAGGCTTCCGGAGAATGACTCAAATCTACAGAGCAGAACATCACTGTCCACAGAAGACATCTGTATCGCCCTCAACCTATGCTTATCAGGCAGCGTCATTACCTTCGGGAATTCCTTATACAAGCAGGTGCAGGATACTGCCATGGGTGCTCCTGTTAGCTCCGTCGTGGCCAACATCGCCATGGAGGAATTGGAAGAACAGATATTCCTGGACCCGCCTGTACCTATTACAACATGGTACAGATACCTCGATGACATCTTCACCGTCATCCCACGGGGTTCTGAAGCAACATTACTGGAGTACCTCAATTCGTTGTCAGTGTTCATCCAGTTCACTTTAGAGTTAGAAGTGGACGGGTCCCTTCGATTCTTAGATGTCCTGGTAAAACGTGTGGGCCCACACCTGGAAACCTCGGTATACCGTAAGCCAATGTGATGCCGGCAGTTTACCAATTACAGATCGGGCCATGCCCTTAGTCATCTCAACAGCACTGCCCGTACCCTATTCTCCCGTGCTTGGAGCCATTCCAGCTCAGATGAAGCCAGGCACACCAAGATTTCCAGAGTGAGAATGGACCTGGTCAATTGTGGCTATCCAACCCACATATTAGACAAGTACTTATTGCAAACCCAAGAGCTCACAATCCACCCGAGACCGTCATCAACGCATGATAATATGCCTACCGCCTACATTCCCTACTACCGGGCATGTTGGGCCAAATTTGGAAAATCCTCCCGGAATACCGCAAAAATGCGTGCAACTACCCAGTAAGAGCTTGCGTTCTCTGGTTTCTAACGTGAAGATTCCGGTCGCCCCTCTTTTGCGCAGTGGTGTGGTATACCGCAGTGGTCTCAAACTCAAATTGCATGCGGGCCGAATGCACGATCTGAAAGCAGCTGGCGGGCCGGATTTTTTTTTTTTTTTTTACAAAATGAGAGTGAATATAAGTACCGTATTTACAACAAATACATAATTGAAATGTATTTGCGGGCCGTGTAAAATTGCTTCGGGGGGGCCGGATGCGGGCCGCCAGTTTGAGACCACTGGTATACCATACCGCGTAACTTGCCAAGATTGTGGCAGCTGCTACATAGGGGAGAGTTCGAGACACCTTCAAGACCGCCTTGCAGAACACGACAGGTCAATTCGCCTTGGTGAGACTGCCCAATCCGCAGTCGCGGAACACTTCTGGTTGACCCACCATGACCTTAACCCCAAGTGCGATTACGAAGTGATTGACCAATCCCGACACTTTCGCCACCGCCTCCGGGTAAAATCGCTTAACATATCGTGCAAGAACTATGAATCGCTGCAAGGGCATGAGGCTACACCCTATCTTGAGTTGTTGTTATTTGTTATTTTGGTTTTTAGGAGCATTAGTAACTAAGGCCATATTGTTCCGGGGATATGCGGTGGTCATTCCCTGACCTTTCCGCATCCTCCGTATTTGGTGGTCACGGACTCGAACCCCGGACTAATCAAGAAACGTGTGTTACGCATTGCTGCTTCTGCCCACCTGGCTACGGAGGCGCCCTATCTTGAAACTGGATAAACGCTGGCAGCAAATCCACACACGTCCGTACAGCAACAATGAGCAGCAATCTAGTAAGCCGATGCGCCAACAACTACCAAAAAAAAAAAAAAAAGTAATTGAATGTTTAATCTCGTGACCATGCACCCATCACTGCGCGCACAACTCTGTATTTATTAAATTTTGCTCTAACGTCTTTATCCCGTTAGAATTTTCTGAAGAAGGGTCCATTTAACCCTGAAAGCGTCACGCCATTTGTTATTAAAAGTTTTTCACTAGATTATACGGTATTTATCTCTTTATGAAAAATTCCATTCTTCAAGTAACCAAAGAGTTAATATATCCAGGGCTCAGAATAGACTGGAACACCGTTTCGCAACACGCATCCGTAATATCGCTTACTGGTTTTTACAAATAAACGTTGCGCTCCCTAAAATATACCATTTCGACCCTTGAATATCTTGTTCATATATTTCCGCATAGAGGACTACTATAATTAGGGTTCTCCTATTCCAACGGATCTGAAGAGAAAAATTAACGAAAAAAAAAAAATAAAGTTCAATATAAAAATTAAAAAATTAAAAATTTCATATTTAGTAGTTCATACCTAAATACTGGAGACGATTAAAACGAGAATTGTGCAGAAGAAAAAAAAATAATAATAAAAATAAATAAGTTCCTAAAGTCACCACCCCAGGCACTGATGCTGAGGGCTGAATTATTTGGTCCATGCGTTGTCATTAGTGGGCACCAATATTATTCGATCGAAAAGCGACGTTTTCAATGGCAGTGTGTAATGCCACTGGGCAGGATGTCTGCAGTGTTGCAGGAGATGATTGTTTATAGAGCAACCAAGGAATCAGTGTTACAAAGGTAGGCATTGCTTTTCAGAATGCTTCAGTGGGTCAGAGAGGTTAAAATGACCACACACACACTATATGGAAATTTGCTAATTATTCTCTCATTTGTGACATATCCCCAACACTGTGGGAGAGCGTGGATACCTAAATCATAAGAGAGTTAACTAAAACTGTGTCAGAATGATTAATGAATGAAATATTCGAGGAATAAACGTATACCATTCTTTATGTTTTCTGTGTATATGTGTGTGTGTGTGTGTGTTCGCTGGCCAATTTGTATGTGGTTTGGGCTGAAAAATCCGGAATAATTCACGTGGGAGGAAACCCTACTCCTTCCGCCTGACATCGGCTAACTACCTCGTGGATTGAGTAGGGCTTTAGAAATTTCTCCATCACCGACAGGACTGGAATCCAGACCTCTCCAAACGAGTGACAAGTGGAAATCATTGCACTGTTACGGAGGACTAATTCACAAGATAAAGAGAATACAAAAACATCACCCTATAACAACTTGCAGTAACGCAGGCTTGAATCACGGTCAACTCAAACGCGCGGACAAATGTACCATCGCTGCCGCTCGACCACTCGGCTGCAGCGACTGAACTGACATTATGGTTGTATTCTGACAAAAATAAGCCATAATCTACTCATTGTTTATTTATTTTATGTTTCTGAAGTTATCTTCGCTTTACATTGAAAATTATAATCACACCGTCTTCCTCCCAACACCATATGATGTAGGGATTAGGACGGTGTGAATCCCGTCAATGACGCGAGGAATTTTATGAGCTTTTTTCACTCCATGATTGAGTTAGTCGGCCTCAAGCATGGATAGCAAGATTTTTCCCTGGAATTTTCGGGTTTTTCGTCCAGCAAAAGAGTCAAATCGACCAGAGAACACACTCAATTTATGGACATATTACGCATGGACAGATGAGTTATTTCTCAGTTTAAAATACGAACTTATCGATGATCGTAATTGTTGAAATAGTATAACATATATTAATTTATATCTATATCTGTTAGTTAGTTTATATTTGAAATTAATAAAATAAATAAAAGCATTAAAATCAATTTATTACGGCTATTAATGACTGTTTTCCATAATATATGTAATATATCAAGTTGTTTACCAACTGCCACCCCCCTCCCCTCGACTAATTGTCCCGTGTGTCGATCACTGGTCGCTTTTATCAGTGAACAGTGCAGAAATATATGGGAAATCATAGAAATTTTTCTTGGGGGAGGGGAATTCTTTTCTGAAAAAAAAATTTTTTTTTTCTTTTGAGTTGTGAAAACAGAAAAGAACTTCGTTGGTTGATGTTTAAACATCTTTGGCAGCACCTACTAAATTTCGGCTGGTAGAAAAATCAATTTTCACGATTTTGCGACGCGGAAATGACTTCTTTTGACGTCATTTCCGTTTAATAACAAAGAAAAACAGAGTCGGCAGAGGAGATCGCGCAAAGGATCATGGGAGGTGATCTTGGATGTGCTCAGGGCTGGAATAAACCAGCTGGCTGCGGTAAAACGTTTATGATTAGGGGCACACCACTTAGGTGGCTTTGGGCTAACCATTGCCACCCGTTGCAGAAACCCTTTGGTAACCAGAGAAATGGATATCTTGCAAAATTTAAACTAAAGCAAAGCAAAGGATCTTGGATGTGCTTGAGCCTTACCAGTTGAAGGTAACTGTAACAATACAAATTGTATGATTGTAACAATACCAATACTTGTATTGTTGCAATCATACTATTCAATAAATGGCTACAATCAAATGGGTAATTAGACTATTAGCCTAGCCTCTTCCAAACGTTGATTCGGTAGAGTAAGTAGTGGGCGTGAGCATAAATTACATCGTTCATGATTTCGGTTCTAGCTGTTCGAAATTTGGTAGGTGTCGTCAAAGATGTTTGCACATAAAACATATTTCATGCATACAGGGTAGACACGCGATTTTTTTACCGATAAAGTCACAACTCAATATAAAGTGGTCGTTCATATGATTTTAAATCACATGAAGAAATGTATTGTGATTGCACAGTAGTAGCAGCAACTGATTCAGAAATAAACAGCCAAGTTTTCAAAAGTCGCATAAAATGTCAGTAGTAGTACACAATGTAAATACTTTTTATTCTGATAGCATTTTGTTTTCGTGCTAAAGCAATTAAAGCTGTGGATAGTCAGTGTATTCTCCCCCTATATTACGCTTGTCATCTGTCAGTTTGCTTGTTTTGCTGGATGAAAAACCAAATTTTCGGAACGGGTGGAACCGTGCAACTCTCACCCGAGATTTACTAATTCGGATAAAGCTGAGGGTTGCAGGATGCTTATAATTTAAGTACGTTTCTCACCCTTGAATATAATGATGGATTTTTTATAACAGATATTGCAAATAAAATACTGCTTTGTTTTAATTAAAGTGTGTCACTCTGGCCGCCTATAGATGACAAACGATGAATCGATGAAGTTTGGAACAGAGAGTGTATAGAGTCTAGACACTCTCTATTCCAGTCTATACTATACTATAGACCAGGAGTAGCCAACTTAATTTGTGATGCTATCTACTTTTTTCCTTCAAAATGTGCCGTGATCTACCATCTCAGAAAGTTAATTGCACAAGGTGCACAAATCGAGGAATGACTATATTTAAAATTCGTCGTGATCGACCGAAATTAAATCCGCGATCGACTCGTTGGCCAACCTTGCTATAGACCATACGGAAACGAAAGGTACAAAAACGTTCCGGAAGTGAAAGTGACTAAATGAAATCGGTATGAAAAATAAATCTCGTCACACGATTAGTGACGCACATGTCACTTGGAAGCGATAAATCAGACGCGACCACATTAGCAAACAAAAACCAACATAAATAATGCATGCAAATGAAAGATTGTGCTTTGTTGGTAAAGCTCTTTTACCAAAACAATCACTCTGCGCTATCAACATTTGAAACACTTAAGATTCCTTTCTCGAAACTGGTTGCACAAAATTATGAGGAAACCTGAAGAAACGGGTACTTTTTCTGTAGTTCTTTACAGAAGAGGCACTGTCCAACTGGGACAACTGTTGTTGATATGTTGATGGTGCGGCACGAAATACACTCGTCCGCTAGTGTAAGAACCCTATGGCAACAGCTAGACTTTTTTACGGACAACAATTTATAAAGTACAGTACTTTGGTCCTTTTTTTCTGCAGTGGTTTCCTTCCAAAATCCATGTGCTGCATCAGTTAATCCACGTGATCTCAACAACACATTGCCTTTATTCTAAGATTTCTGTCTAGGTTAGCATGCGTGTTAAGTACAAGCAACTAGAGCATGAGGCATCAATGTATTTTACTTGTAATGGGCATGCTTTCTTTGGTTAGTTTGCTGGGAGAAAACTAGAGTTTCTGGGAGATAAAACCATGAAAGCCTCTTCCGATGACCCTCTCGGCTCCACATTCTGAAAGAAAGAAAAAAAAAAAAAAAAAAACCCCGACAAACGTTTCCTACCATTGAAACGGAATTCGAACTCAGGCCTTTATCGCACAGTGTGTGAAAGGACGGTGATCGAGACCACTGTGCTAACAGCGAAGGCTTCTGACCAAAATGAAAGTGGATGACATGCGGCCATAGAACATGTTATGTACCGATGGAGTTCATTTCTTGCTAAGCGGCTGTTTTAATATCAGTAATTGTCGGGAATGGGGGAACGTCGGTTTGACCACATGGTCTTCCACTGTTACAGATGAACAGAACTCTGATTTATGACACCACACGAATCGTACCCTCCCCAAAGGATGTTTGGAAACCACTGCTTTCATGCAGGATGGAGTTCCACCACACATTTATCAGCCAATAAAACAGTTCTCTCGAGCCAAATTTGAAGATGACCACACCATTACCTGGCATTTTGATAATTCTTGGCTACCGCGTTCCGAACTCGAATTCTTATGATTTCTGTGTATCTGTTTATGGGGATATCTCGAGGACAATTTATCACTGCAGTATTCAGTCTCTGGCTTATCTGAAGGAAAACAACACAAGGCATATTGCCAGCATTCCCCCTGACTTGCATCAGGCAGCAGTTGATCATGTTGCTTGGATACACAATCTCTTATTCCACAAATGCTAGATTAAAAAATATATATTTTTAACAACTTACCTTTCAGAATTAGCGTGGCGGGTAGGTTTATATTTTTTTTTTTTTTTTTTTTTGCTTTGTAGCTCATTCGTAGTTCAGTGAACAGAGAGTCCCCTAGCCGCTGATTCCCGTGGACTCCTTCGGTTTCGGGATCATAGTTTTCCAATGCACTAGGTGATTAATGGTTTGGCCCTTACAGTAGGCATTTTTGCTAGCTTTAGCACCACCAAAGTGAGAATGCCCATAGGCCTATTCATGGGAGGATGCGATAATGGAACTATATCCTTAATTGAACTTTTTTACGGTGTATTTCTTATATTAGTTTTCATAGTGCTGGTTTGTTTATTTATTCAGTGTAATGGTTGATTACATGCTCCTGAACAGCAAACGTATGATATATACATTGAGGAATTTACATATGGATTTTATAATACAAAATCCAAGTTGCCAGTTTTTTTTTTTGTTTTTTTTCCCATAGCAGCACACCTGTTATGTGCTAAGGTTCTGTCCATATATTTAATTCGGTATGGTACAGCACATAGTGTTCAATTAGGCCTGAGTACAAAGTATATTACATGCTCTGCACTGCACAACTTGTAATTACCTATGACATTCAGTTACTGAGAAAACCTCGCGGTGCAAGCATAACTTAAAAATCTCATATGAACATAACATTTGAAGAATAATATCAGTTCATTATGTTAATAGATTAATAACATTGATAGATTCATGGAATATGTTTGGTAATACGGATAGAATTTAATTAATTTGACAGACCAGCCTATGGATGGATTGGTCTTTGGGAGAGGTAAACGAGCCTTATATTCATGCCACAATCAGAAGGGCCCATTGCACAACCCCAAAGTGTATTTTGTACGCTTTATGTATTTAATGGTTGGTTTATTTATAGCTGGAAATAAAATTGTAGTTTCTGGCGGGAGTTAGTCATAAAGGTTAGTCATATTCCGATTAGTCAAACTTTGATACCATTTTGATTGCGGCCTTCCGGAGACATGGGACCACCTCATGTACACTTGTGATATCTACGAGGACCTCCGATGCAACTTAATGACAAAGCTTTTGTATCTCCCGAAGAATCAAGAACAATATCTCCTTGACTCAGAGGATGATTACAAGGCTTTCTCCAAGTTCGCACAGGACCTCTTTCCACGAAGTAAACATCTTCCATCCACCTAGGACACTTCACCAACTTGGCTAACCAAGGAAATGACTGCTCCACCGACCATAACAAAACCACAGCCTGCTCCTCAATCTTTGGCAAATGGCGACCAATGCCATGCTACCTAGCATGTTACCTGTTTATCCCCTTCTCCCTACCCCACCTTTTCGCCTGATGGAGCTCTCTCCATCCACTTGGGGGATGTCTTCCTCTCCTCCCCCCATATTTCTGTCTGTTTCCCCCCTTTTCTTCATGACTCCTCACCCCACACACTCCTGTTTTGTTTTGTTTTGTGGCCTTTGTCAGGAAGCTCAGGCGGCCCTAAAAAGCTTAATCTGTCTCTGTCAACTGCTTAAATAGTTTGCTTATGTTCGTAACAGTGTCCTTTCAATAGATTAAGACTGGTTAAGAGAAGGTCTCTTAAGAGACCTTCATGGCCGGAGAAGAAACATGATCTAAACCGAAACTGAAAAGCTCGCCCAAAATTATTAACGATGTTACAGAGAAGAAATCTCACATAACAGTCCCAACTTTAGCAAGCTTTTGACTCATGCGACGTCATGAATCGACGTGAATCCTGCATCTAGAACCTGCTTTTCTCAATGTTTTACCATTGCTCTGCAGTTAAGATCAAAGTTGGTGGGGAGGGGGGGAAACTGTTAAGAATATATTGTAAAAAATTAGATAAATATTACTATACAGTAGTATGTGTACTATATTACTTAGAAAAGAATTGTTTTCTTAGGGAGGAAGTTCTTCCTTTTCTGAGGAAGACAGAAATAATTTTTAAAGTGAGATTTAAAATAAAATTGACTTGAATTAGGAGCAGTACTGCAACTCAATAAAAAAAATAGTATTTTATGAACATTCATTGAAACATTTACAGTTTCATTGATGAATATAAATAATTATAGCATTTCGAATGTTCTGCAAATTATCGTACAATATTGAATGTAATAATGCTTCCATGTACATTTATATCTATTCATAACTATAAGCTATGGAGATTTGAGATATGATTGGGTTACAGAATAAGCTTTCGAAGTCTTTACAAATATTTTTCCTAATAATATGAAGATTTAACTTATTTCTTAGAAAGCTAAACCTTAGTCTTTCTTTTTGAAGTTCTTTATAAAACAAAATAGTAAAGCTAATAATGAACTGATAGGTACAAGAGTTTTTGTCCAACTCAGCTAATGAAAATATCAGTTCATCTCAAATGATAATATATATTATTATTCCCTACTTTCAGGATCGATCCAGGACCTGAAAGCAGTGAAAAAAATTTTTTTTATAAATATGTTTATCCGATTCTGGACGGTTACGGAGATCATGGCATTTTGAATTTTAGTAATGACTATGGAGTTTTCAACGATAAAAAAAATAATAAAATAATAAATAAGAATAACCAGACACATGCCTAGTAAAATGTGTATTCATACTAGATACATTTTTGCTTATTAACTTGTTAATGTATATTTATTTATTTACTATTTTATTATTTTTACTAATTTTTTGCTATATCCATTTTTTAAAATTCAAGCAGCATAGGTTCGTAACCGTTCAGAATCAGATACACAAACTGTTTTTGTTATTATTATTATCTTGTTTTTAGGTCCTGAATCGATCCTAAAAGTACTACGATCCACATGTTAAATTTTATATCGGTAATTAAAAAGAATTACGGAATATAAAATTTAAAGTACGAAATACTTTTTCCGTCTTGAAACATTTAACACAACAAACAAAAAGATCCCAGTATTTGTCACTGAACTCTCAATGAAGCTGTTCTATTTAAAGACATTTAGTAGAACGCCTTTTAGTGGAACTCTGTTCTCACAAGTAAAAACCAAAAAGAACTGCCCATTGATTTTTTCGAGCCGAGACTATTTAATAATTATTGAATTGTATTTAATATGACGAAAAAGTGGAAGCACGAAAGTTCGAACATAAACATTTGTGCATACACCACTCGATTTAGCTGCTAGCTTGCCTCAAGGTCAGCTGACTACTGTATAATATTTTGTGCATCAGAAATAGGTTTTACTTTCGATAAACAAATTTCTCTGTTTTTGAATAAAACTGATGTAGCCTATGTTAAATGTTTAAAAACCGTTCTCTATACCATATTTTTGTTGTTCAGCGAAGTCAGAGATGTTGTACAATATGATAGGTGAGCGTAATGTAAGAGCTCGCTGGATTCCAGAGCATTAGTGAGCTACTCCATTTTTCAAAGTCTGCTTATACTTTTCCATATAATGCATACCAAAGTTTTTTTTTTATTTATAGTCTTCATTGTATGAAATACTGTATGTATGGAATTGGCAGTTTACGAAAAAAACAGTTCTCCCATCAAAGGTATTGGTTCGTAGATGGGTGGGGTAGGAGGAATTAGCATGATAAGCACACAAATGAATGAATATGCTAATGCCATCAAGCATACTTACCCTGGCGTGACTGTTCCCCATGATGTACGGTACCATACCAGGGGTCATTCCCCACACTCTACATGTATATAAGCTCCCCTACTTCGCTCTTTGACACCAGCAGTGATGAATGTCTTCGATACGCACACAGTGATTTCCTGTAGCGATAGTAGTTGCCTTGCCTTTAACACCTGTCCGTGTAGGTCTCAGATTTCGCTAGGTTTGGAGTTCATCTTTATAAGACCTGTAGCTTCCATTCAACACAGTACACTTCACAGGTGGTGGTGGTGGTACAACATGGCTACCTCATCTGTCATTCTGATGCCAGAGGCACAGTTGGTAAGCAAGCCGAACGTCAGATCCCGTTTGCTGGCAAGCGCAGGTAAGATGGTAGCCACCTGTTTCTGTTGTACGAGGGCGACTGCCTCGTTGAAATTGCCTTTTTTTTTAAAGAAAGAAAATAACGTGGCTGAGAAAAACTGAGCAGGGCTGTGAAGACATTCTGATCAGCAGCCTATTTCATATCTATCTACGTGTCGTCGACCGATACGCAGCGGCGAAGGTGGTAGGAGTAGCACGAGCAGGCAGGTAAGCTAAATTTAGCTGGTCGAACAGCAAGACGATCAATGGAGGATTACGGAAACATCCACGGAATGGTGGAAGGGGGGCTTGAAGAGGTTCTGGAGAAAGAGACAGCATCTCGACGCACTCTCCGTTAGAAGGCGCATCTGTGCCGTAAACAACATCGGCAGCATTGCGGTGGACAACATCTGGTTTCCGAACTACTCATGGACGGCCATATTGACATTCATTCCTTTCTGAATGACGGAGGAAGCGGATTGTGACGTAATTAAGCGGATTAGCTAGTGGATTCAGTTAAAGATTTGTTATTCCGAATATTACTTAGTACGCTGTGCAGAATTCTCGAAATGACATTATAAAATAGCCATACGTGCATTCTTCCAGGATAGTCCATTACCAAATACGTTCTTCTCATGAACGAAATGTATGCTAGTGGAATTCATATTATAGTACTACTTTCTCACTTGCGGAACTTTACCCAGCACATACATACGACTGTTTTCTTTACTCTAATGTGATGCTTATAGGAATTTTACTTTGGTGACTTTGAAGAGTTAACGAAACATATTCAGTGGTATCATACGTGGGTGGGGAGCGTGCAAAAGATGTAGTTTATTAGCTCCTGTCAGGTAGTCTGTGGAAAAAGCAATAACACACTAAAACTAAAATTCGTTTCCGTTTTTAATTGCATTTAATGTTTTCACGATTTATATGCTGCTTTTCTGGGTTAATCTTGAGGGTTGCTTTTAAAAGAGAAAGGCGGTTATAGTGACGTATATCTCGGGTGTAATTGAAATATAATTGTGTTTCAAAACTTCAGCTTAAATCATTTAAAGAAATGCTTATACGGAATTCTGCAACGTATTACTCAATTCTGTTCGTGTGCTGATACTTTCTTCATAAAGGACCGTTAAATCTGTTTCTTAAATTTTTGTATTATGATTGTACCGGTTTTAGGATTAAACAAATTTTCTGAGGCTTTAAAAAAAAAAAAAAAAAAAAAACGAACATTAGCGACCAGACTGTCAAAATTAACTGCCGGTCAGTCGGGCAGCGTTTCCTTTATAATTTCCGATAATATTACTTAACTACTATTATAAATATTATTTTTTTATGGTTACAGGTTTATAAAAATACAGACCTGTTTTCAGAGAGCGCTTTACAATTTATTAACTACCAAAATTTTGTCATCTAGCCAATATATTATGTTACACAATATATAAGGTAAAGAGTATTTACATATTTTATATTTATTATCATTTGCAGTTTGAAAGATGATAAATACTATATTGAAATATAGTTTTATTTTATTATCACTGTTATGTTTTTATTTATTGGTTCCCATGGTCTTTTACTCCGACGAAGTGGTCTGCAAAAGTTTGAAACCTTTGAGTAAATTGTAGTAAAATTTTCAAATGAATACAATAGTTAAGAGGCATACAAATTTTATTTTCTGTAGAACCCAAAATAAAATGAGTTAGTTATCGTATAACCTTTTATGGTAATTCCAAATACAAAAAGTTGTCGAAGATCAAGGGCATCCTAATAACATGGATGAATTGAGAATTGGAAAATGAGAAGGCATTTTTGACATTTCTTTTCAATATCTGTAAGTTTGTAAAGCAATTAAAATTTGGCAAATACCATATATAGTTAATTTCGAAATTGAACACATTTTGTTTGCCAAGTTCAACTTTATGAGCTTGTGCTTTTGGTCGTATTTTCAGATGATACTATATGAAAACCTCGAAAATGTGATGTTTTGTTGTAGTACAAGGAATTCGTGGCTCTAAATGTCTATAAACTGTGTATTGTTTGTAGCAGATTTTCGTTTTCATCAGAAGAAAATGATTTACGCTAGCAGGGGCCTGTGCTAGCCTAAACCAGTAATGAACGGAAGGAGAGAGGAATAATACCAGGACTATGATCGGATTTTAACTTTGTTTCTTTCACTCGGTAAACACCCACCAGCCATCAAAGATCCGCTCTAGTTGGTTAATTTTACCTGAACGGAAAATTTATGGGGCTCAAAGGGCTAAAAGTCCAATTTATAAATTTCGATTGTTCAGGTTTTTGCCCTCCATGGTTTGAAAACGCTGATAAAATTGAAAGCTTTTATTTATTTATAGTAACGGTATCCGCCATATAGTGCAAGGAAGCAACAGGATTTTGCTGCACTGGTAAAAAAAAAAAAAAAAAAAACCGAACTAGATAAGAAAACAAATTATATCCTTCACTCCTCACACAGTAAAGTAATCAGCTGATCTTTGAATTTATTCAAACTGTCAGTCTCAACTACCTGCGAGGACAACTTGTTCCAACTATCAACGACGGCTCGCTACAGAAAACTTCCTACAATCTAATCTAAACCTCAAGCCCTGTAATTTGAATTTATGACCCCTAGGTCATAAATTCAAAGAAGAATTCCAGAAGGGATTCAGTTTATGAATCCCTTATGGGATTCTTCAGAACAGTGAGAATTCCACCTTTATTTATTTTACTAATCCCTCTCAAAGTCTTATAAACCTCAGTCAGGTCACCTCTGAGGTGCCTGGTTGCCAACCTCGGTAGCCCACATAATCGAAGTCTTTCATTATACGGTCGTTCTTCTGCCGATCTCACCATTCAAGTTGCCCCTCTTGGTCTCTAGAAGTCGGTGTACTTTTTTCAGATGAGGTCTCTATACTTGAACACAGTATTCCAAATGTGATCTTACAATTGCCTTATACAAATTGCCTTATACAATACAATACTTATACAATTGCCTTTGTACAGTGGGATTATGATCTCCCTATCTCTACAGGATAACGTTCGATAAATCATCGATAGGACACCATGGACTTTTCTGGTTGCCTGTTTACACTGATTCTGTGCATAAATGAAGCCTACATGCATATGTGTGCATGCCCACTATAATTTATTCTGCTTCATATATGTATATTGTATATTATGCACTATGCTACCAAAAGTATAGACCGTACCCTCTGATTGCGGGAAATTCTGTGTGACTAGAAAATCTCTATATATTTTCTAGTGACGCAAAATGTTTTGGTCCAAAAGGAGATCAGCTTGCCCCAAATTTATATCAAACTTGTACACCGATAATCACACTGAAAGAGCTAACAGAATCTGAGGAGAAATTATAGTTGGATGTCACGTTGAAAAAAAAAAAGTCTGGACATGCCCATTAAGATGGTTGATTACTTTATCTTGTAATCAGACTGGAAGAAACAGTTTAGGATGGCCACAGACAAATCTGCAAGTGTTTCCAGGAACGTAGAGAGCTGCATACAATGGATGTTCGAGGAAGAGCAGCCGATCACAAGCTTCTGATAACAAAAACAAACGTGCACCATCGATTGGCACGGTACCATAACCTGGACCGTTATTCAATGGACATCATTTCTAAGGAGCGACACCACATGCTCTTCTATTCTGATGGATAAATAAGTATTTGGATATGGAGGGTACCTGGAGAACGCTTAATGCCCGAGTTTGTTGCCCAGCTGAGATGTTGGGGGAGATATCTCGATCCGCGAGTGTTTCTCGTGGTACGGACTGAGTTCACTGATCGCACAGTACATAAAAACACAAATGTTGCTTATTACACTTACTTTCTGAACGACACAGGGTCTCACATCTGGTGAGTATGGGCTTGGCACCCCCAGGATCCTGAGCTGGATATCATTATTCTTCTCTTTCTTGGTGATTCCCTTCTACTTCTGATTGTTGTTTTCTCTCTCTCTCTCTCTCTCGCTCTCAGGGTAACTCAGATTTTTTTTTTTTTTTTTGGCTGGTGCAGCAAAAGCCTCAGGCTTCCTTGCATCATATGGATAATAATAATAATAACTATGGCAATTTTACGGAAGCGGCCTTTACACCGAGTGCAACATTCCATGTCAAAAAGCTAAGATGACAAAAATAACATCGGAACATTTCAGTGGCCAACACAACGCTGACTTCAGCCCAAACGAGCGTCATTAGAATAACTTGGTATGCAGAATTTACGCAAGCACAAGATGGCCCTCTCTGTTAAAAGAACTCATGAATGCTTTAAGGAAATAGCAAATATCAGTAGGTTTCTCCCAGAAATTAGTATAATGTCTCCAACGTGATTGAACAGACCTAATTTCTTTAAATAAATAGAAATCTTGTTCATAATTATTCCCATGATTTTTGCAAGATAAAGTATGGCATTGCTCAATACTTTGCGAGCTTTCGCATACTCACAGCATTAACTTCGTTATTCTGGCTTACGGACACGCGAGGACAAAAAACAGCGGCTGGCGTTCGTATTTATTACGATATTTCAACTAAGAGCGCCTGCATTTCCCCGCTCTTTAAAAACTTATTTCCTAAGAGCTAGCGTCTTTCGATGCGAATGCACGTCTTTCAATTAAGGTAGCAAAAAATTTAATTTACTTTTCCATATGTGATTCAATGAACAAATAAATATTTCTATCAAGAAAGAGAGAAGCACCTAGCGAGAAAGAGGAACAAATCATTTCATGCATTTCAATTTTGATGTTATTGCAGATTATTAGAAAATTAATGCTTGATTACGCAATTTAATTTTTGAACAGATTAGAAAATTATAATGTGAAATATTTTTCGAGAAATTTGCATGTTTTATTAATAACGATGTAAACTAACAATTAACAGTTGGTTCTGTTTGTTGCATGATAGCAAACTACGAGTGGTCCCATCCCATTTTAACTTTCAGACATTTGTATTTCGTTATATGATTGTTTAATACTTCAGTAAATGATGTGTGATCGTTTTGCCAGATATATATAAAAATATCCTTTAAGTCAATTTGTGAAATCAAACTTCAGTTATCCGTGATGTGGCCGTCAACGAAACAAAAATTATAACTCCGTATTTGACCAGCATGGTGACCATCATGAGTCCCCTCTGAAAGAGAAAGTCACCATAAGTATCAAAAATTTTAAATCAACTAGATCATTTCTATCTATATATCGCCCTCGCGGTTGGCACACCGGTTAGCACCTTCCTTCCCACAACCGGTGAAAAAGACTTGAATTCGAATCCTGTCAATGACGGGAAGAATTTTTATTAAGCTAAGTTAGTTGGTCTCGGGCGAGGGTTACATGGTTTTTTGTTTCATCCAGAAAGTTGGGTTTTTCGTCCAGCAAACAGCAAACTGATTGAGGAATACGCGCAGTTACAGACACAAATGTACTGATGCCTCATAACCATAGTTTCTTTGGCTTTTAAAACCCACTTAACTTAGCTATCGGTATCAGCATATTAGGAAAGTACTAGGAGCAAGAATATTCCGGACTTCGTCATTACCGATGATCCTGATAATATCATAAGGTTGAACGTACGAGGACCCTTAGAAGCGACCCTCGTGGGTAGCACAGTTGGTATAATCACTGCCCTCCCCACACCATGTGGAAAAGACATGAGTTCGAATCCCATCAATGACGCACCGAATTTTTATGGGCCTCTTTCACGATCGTGGAAGGTTAAGGTTGATAAAGATAACGGCAGGGGTTTCCATTTCAGTAAAGAGACTATGACAGTCTAAGGTACTCCAAGTCCTCTATGAGCTGTAAATGTAGTATGGGTAAGGGTAATGCAAGCGAATTATGGAATAATTTTAAAGCTGCTGGAAATATAGTACGAGGAGGATTACTAGGTGGATGAATAAGGATTTCACTAGTTTAATAAAATAAGTAAAGAAAACATGGGATAGTTGTAGATTGGTTTAAAGCACTGAAGCATATGATAGCTATAAGTTTTTAGTTTGTGATAGTATGACATGAATGGACAGGTGGCAAAAGTTGACTGTGATCTCGACAAAAGAGCAAAGATAGGGAACAAGGATTTTTACACATATGTAAATGTAATGAAGAGCATATCAAATTAAATAAATATATTTTCTGTTTATACTCCTTGACGACCAGAAAAGTTCACAATACAGAGAGAGAGAGAATACAAGAAACGGCACCGTATTCAGGCTAATGGTCACTTGAATCCCGCTCACTCAAAGCACATGTATTTATGGACCCTTTGGAATAATCACTCCGCTACGGTAGCTTGTGTAATGGTTTTGGAGATGTCACTGACAACCTAGCTGATGTACTTCGCATCAGTCTTTACAGAATCTGTGCACTGAAATGAACGATGTGGGCATTTCACAGGATTGTTTAGTAGAAAGAATTTTGATCCTGAAAACAAGTAAGGATAGCTTGCATATGCCCCCAGGATAGATTACATATGCCCAGTTATTTTAAAGGAAACGGCGAGGGAATGCATTAAACCATTTAAATTAATTATGGAGGTGTATTAGACTAAGATCTAGTGGAACCAGACGCCTTTTCTCAGTTTTCCACGGCCTTTGTCTTTGATTTGCGAAAGCATGGGGGGAAAAATCAGCAATAAGCAGAAGTAATGTGCCTCCCAAGCAAGGCAAGGCCAGTCTTAGTAGAGAAACCTTTGTAAACCGAGCAGATCAGAATTGTGAAGCTGTTATTGGCTCTAACCCACTAGGTATTAAAATCGTGCAACGTAGAGGAAGGAGGTCTAAACCATCCAGCATATTTATAAATCGACTATCCCCAGAAACAACGGTGGAACAAATTGAAACCCGTCTGAAGCAGCTAGACATACCTGGTACCCCCATTAGGGTTCCCACCGGGCATCCAAGCTATGCCTCTTTCCGGATCAAGATCAAAGATCCTAATATAGAAAGGTATCTAAACACAGATATCTGGCCTCCTGGTGATGCCATCTTTTGGCGACCATAATGTGCAACCAGGGGTACATGCTATCTCGAGACCAGAGGTGGGCAGGGTGCATCTCTCTGCATAGCTAGGCAGCAAACCCGACTGTACCTTTCAACCTAATGAAAGAAGAGCAGCCACCGTGCTGACTAAATCCTGCAATCATCTTGTCAAGTCTGATAACCAGATACAAGTGCACATCACTAGTAGGATGAGTCCTAGTGCCACACCCTCCTCAAGAGGAATCCACCTCCAATCAGCCACCATCCTCAGGGAAAGGAACCCTAGAAACTTAATCCAGATCAAGCCTGTCAACGATAAACATGTGAAATGCTTCATGCAGAACATCAGGAGCCTAAAGAACTAGCTCAATGCCGATTGACATACTTCTAAGTGCGGATTACGACTTTGTTATCCTTATTGAAACCTGGCTTCGTGATGACATGGACATATCGCCTTTAACCACCAACATCGGTTATCAGTCTGTTCTGACGAATAGGAAAGGAGGCGGAGTCTTAATCTGCCAAAGGCAACAGTTCCCTCTGATCAAGGCTTGTGCATATCCTGGTAATGATTTTGAGGCTGCACTGGGCTGCTATCTAGTCGATGGACTACAGTTGCTAGTATGTGCAGTTTACGTACCCCCACCCTTTGTAGACCAATGCATTACTAATTTTTCTGCTTGGCTCCTGACCTCTATCAAGTGCAACCAGAAAGTAATAATTCTCGGAGACTTCAACCTGCCCCTGCCTGCTGCATCAAAGCTCCTCGATCAGTTAAATTCGGATCTGTCGAGTCTCAACATCCGTTGCATCTGTGTTCCCCCCTCTCGAGGAGAAGCCACATTACAGAGAATCTTTTCCAGCCATGGGAGTGTTGAAGCTGCAATCAGTTCTAATTCGGCATTTCCCTCCGACCACAGGCCAATTGAAGCTTCTCCTATCCTGTTGAAAGAATGCTATAACCAACCAAACCAATCGACCTCGATTGAAAAGATCAGGAAAACTGTATATGATCCAAAATACCTAAAAATTGAAACAGCAATGGATCTCTTTAGGCTCTACCCCTGGCGAACTCTCAGTGAAATAGATATAGAGGAAGCTGCGTTTTGGCTTCAAAAATGATTGTCTTTCATTGCTAGAGTGGACATGTCAAGAGTTTGCGTCATCTGCCCACACTCGAAGCCGTGGTGGTCCAGTACCCTTATGCACCAGTTTAAAGAAAACAACGGCTACATGCCCAATTCAAAAGATCACCCACAGAAAGATCATACTCAGTGTACTCAATAGCCAGGTATAGTTTCCAGAAATCCAAGAAGCAGGCTATAAACTCGTTCATGGAGAAGAGGATAGCGGGTGGCCAGCGATCCTGGTCGGCCAATCACATCCGGTCAGCAGAATCGTTAGACCTGGCCGAATGGTGCGATCATGTAACCCGGTTTGTCAAAACAGACAGTGCAGCTGTGGACTCCCCTTGGAACAGTGCACAATACGACATCACTAATCTCACTAACGTCACGATTGGCGAAGAGGAGCTAATCAAAGCCATCAACGCAATCAATGGGAAGTGACTCTGTTCCCACCTTTTGCCTTAAAGTTGCCTCCTACTTCATCAGCGACGAGCTGACAAAGTTGTTTAATAGAATTTTACAACAGGGAGTTGTCCCAAACGCTTGGCTAAATTATAGAGTCATCCCAATTCCAAAGGTGCAGAATCCGACCTCTACTGCTGACTATAGGCCTATTTCAATCTCCTCCCCTTTTCTCAAATGCCTGGAGAAGTTCTTGTTTAAAGTGGTTGCCAATCAGATCCTTTCCCAGAGACTTCAGCATACACATTATGCGCTCTCACAAAGATCGCCGATAACATGCCTACAGGCTCTGAATTTGAAAACCCTTCAAGCCTGGGAGCAAGACTGTGTTATGCATGTTGTTTTCCTGGATCTGAAAGCGGCCTTCGACTCAGTGCAAGTTAAGCCACTTATGTGCCTCCTGGAGAACTACTACGGTTTCACGGGTAATGTCTCGAAGCTCCTCAGAAATTTGCTGACCAAGAGGTGCCTTACCTTCCAGCAAGGGAATAACTGCATCACGAAACTGATGGAAGTCGGTATACCCCAAGGTGGATCGTTGTTGGCACTGCTTTTTTCAGCCATATTTATTCCATTAATGAATGAAATATCTGCGTTTATGGCCTACGCCGACGACATTGTACCTCTCAAGCCCGGCTAACACCTCACCGGACCAGGCAGAGGAATTATCGAATTCTATCATCCTGAACAAATATCTGTCCTCTTTCTGTGAATACCCTACTTATTTTGGGCTTAAAATAAACCCTGAAAAGCCCAAATATATCATCTTCTCACCTAGAGCACAAGCAGACCTCAATCCAGCAGCCTCTCTGCAGCCCTCCATTGCGGGGCATGTTCTCGTCGCAACTCATTCCGTAAAATTCCTAGGAGTGGTAATGGTCAAAACCTAACGTATAAGGAACAAATCCAGCAACTGCGTTCAAGAGCATTACGGGCTTTCTGGGGTATGAAACTTGATCTCTGTAGAGCGCACAACAAGGAAACAGTCAGAAAATTTCTCCTCTACTACTTTAGTTCTATCATCAGTTATGGTGTAGAAGTTTGGTCGGCTGCTCCTTTGTTCAGTCTGAAGATACTCTGGGGTCTGGAATTCTGGGTCCTAAAGTGGGCCAACAATTGGGCTCACCTACCCTATACAACATCAAAATCACAGCTCTGCATAAATCTGAGATACACCCCGGCCCAGCACCTGGCATATGCGAGGAAGTTCGCAATTGTGCTTAATCTGTGCTCCGCTGCTCTCTACTTCGTTAATATCTGGGAAATCTTAGGCTGGAAAATCCCTGGTAGAGCCCTCAGAAACCGTCCAGTGATCTGTTCTAACCTGCGGAAGCTCTCGACCTTCAAGCGCCACTTCCCGAACAGCATCATCGGCGCGCTGAACTCCGCAAACGTTGATTTGGATGTGTGATCCAGAGATTCTGTCTACAGAGAAGAAAAGCGCAAATCCATAGTGAAGTGCAGTCAGTATTCCTGCAATTGTCAGCGGAACTAGTCAACTCCCAGTGAAAATTTCCGGACTATCTCAATGTGTTGCAGCTTGGATATAATAACTGTAAAATTTATGTGCTATAATGCAATATAAGCTCTGTATAATCAATCTATGATAATAACTATAAAATCCATTGATTGCAATATTAGCGGTGTATATTGTACTGTCTATGTATTCTATGAATTTGCTGTGTACCCACGTAGTTTTTTATGTATTGAATGTAATGTGTACAGTTAATTGTAAGATTCCTCTGGTTGCCTGTAGCGGGAATCGTGTCCTACATTTCTATGAATAAAGAATTTTATTATTATTATATTCTACGCAAACGCCTCACAAGGTCTGCGTGATATGCCCCTGTGACTGTCTGGCCTTTCTGAAGGTATCCACTAGTAATACTCCAGCATCCCAAAAAAACCGATGTCATCACCTTGCCAGCAAAAGGAAGCAACTTGGCTTTCTTTGGAGGGGGGAAAAGAGCTGTGTTTTCACTGTTTCGACTGTTCCTTTGTATCTGGCTGAAAGTGATGGACTCACTTCTCATCCATGGTCACAAATTTTGCAAGGAAATTTGCTGGATCTGTTTGAAAATTATGCAAATGTTCGATTGACTTGACAACTCTTGTGCGTGTTTGATCTGCTGTCAATAACCTTGAAACCGATCGTGCTGACACTTTTTTGTCATAGTGAGAAACTCTGGTATTATGTGGTGCACACCTTCAGACGAGATGCCCAACACGCTGGCAAAGTACTGAGCTGTCACTTGTTGATCATTCATCACCAAATCATGCACCCTGCCAACAACTTCTGGAGTGATCGACGTTGCAGGTCTTCAACAGCGTGGGTCGTCTTTCAGGTTCTCTCTCCTTAGTTTAAGTTCTGCTGCTAACTTCTTAATCATGGAATAGGAAGGGGTATTCTCCCCATGTTGTAACCATATCCTTATGAATTGCCTTTGGTTTTAGTGTCTTTTTTCCTAAATAGTGGACGACTGCACGTTGACTGATTTTTCCCATGCTTCCTCATTCACACAAATTAGTTGACTGACTTGCAGTTAAAAAAAGACGTTATTGAAACTGAATTGAAACTTGGTGGGTTACTATTTCAAGTGTTATATATTAAGTACAGAAATTTTTAACAATATACCACTACCCTTTCATAGTCAGGCCATACTTTTAAAACTCCTCTTCGTAACTTTCGTGTGTGGGATTTTAATTAAAAAAATTTAAGTCAGTTTATTATGATGAGTTTTTTAAATAACCGATACATAACAATCCTTAGTCCATTTACTCATAATTTATGTGGAGTATTATGGACTGTGCACAAGGCTGCACAGGCATATAATACCCTGCGGTTGAGGAAAGGGATGTGCATCCTTATTGTTGAGCGATGAGCCAAAATAAGGTATTTATCTTCAAAATCCAACATTCAGCAATTTTTTCTGAATCTGCGAAGAGATAGGTACAGAAGCCTTTGGTAGAAAAGGAGAAGGAGGAGGAGTCACAGTTTGAAGTACTGCTACACCTGTTTTTACAGATGTATAACCTATTGGATCTCGGGTGTGCTCTAATGAGTGATTCAGATAGGTATACAGTATAAGGCATATGTCACATCAGATAGCATTGTTCTCATCATGGCATTTGGTGCTGAGATGATTGATTTAGAGGAGTGTTATTATCCGATGTTACATTGCTGGTATTGAGATTGTTAACAGCCTACGTCACGCAAAGTCGACTATCAACGAAGTTATTATGAAAAACTACAGAAGCACACCGCGCGTAACCTGAGGATACTCGAAGGGCAGTACGACAATTAATCTGGATTATAAGATGTCAACAGGGTTGTACACTGGAAGGACAGAAATCATGGGATACCTGGTTCTTGGGCAATGCGACGCTGTCACCCCTCTCGCTAGTGGAGGAACCCACCTCTTGGCAGGTATATAGGTTCACTGCATTCACGAATACGGTAATTCGATATCAGTATGGATAAACGTCGTGAGTTAACCGACTTTGAAAGAAGGACGATAGTGGGTGCTCGACGCATGGGTCATTCCATCGCGGAAGTGGTACAGAAATTGCACTATCCCCGATTGACAGTATCAAGAATGTATCGGGAGTACTCCATTTCAGAAATAACATCTCATCGTGGACAGTGCTGTAGGTGGAGAAAGGTGGTGGATGAACGTGGCTGTCGACGTCTGTCTTGCATTGGTTCAGCCAACCGGACAGCGACAGTGGCACAAATCACCGCCGACTTCAACGAGGGAGGTGCCAAAAATGTCTCCACCAAGACAATCAGGCGATCATTTGCTGCAGTAGGTTATGGGAGCCGCCGACCCACCAGAGTCCCGTTGCTAACACCACGACACAGGACTACGCCTCAACTGGGCGAAAGAACATCGGCACTGGACCTTGGGTGATTGGAGACAGGTCTCCTGGTCCGATGAGTCCCAGTTCCAGTTATTTCGAGCGGTCGGGAGGCGGAAACCGCACGAAGCTATGCACCCGTCATGACAAGGAACTGTTCAGGCAGGTGGACGATCGGTAATGGTCTGGGTCTTGTTCATCTGGCATATGTTGGGACCTCTGGTACGCCTAGACGCATCTCTGAACGGTCCAGGTTATGTGACCGTTCAGAGATGCATCCTTGGGACTATCTGCATCCCTTCATGGTCATCGTGCACCCACAGGGAAATGGACTCTTCCAACAGGACAATACGCCTCTCCACAGAGTCGTGGTGACTAGAACATGGTTCGACGAGCAGTCCGCAGATTATACCACCATTGAATGGCCTCCCCGTTCACCGGACATGAACCCTGTGGAGCATCATTGGGATGCTGTGGAAAGGTCCATTCGAGCTTTGGATCCTTCACCCAGGAATGCGACGGAATTATGGAGAGTGGTGCAGTAAGCATGGATGAAAATACCTGTGGAACGCTTTCGTGAACTAGTGGAATCGAAATGCCTCTCCATGTGACTGCCCTTATCCCGGCAAATGGGGGGCCTACTCGTTACTAGGTAGGTATCCCATGATTTCTGTCCACTCAGTGTATACTGTAACCCCTAAGTCCTTCTTCCTGAACTATTTTAATTCCTGTTCCCCTCCCAGCTTATAAGGAACTCGTGGATTTCTGTTTCCCCAGGTGCAAACGGTTATATTTATAAGTGGTAAACTTTATTTGCCATTTTCCAGACCATATCTGTAAGCGATTTGAGTCATTTTAAGCAAAAGGCCTGGTTTGGATCGTTAACTACGGTGCTGTTTCTTGTATTCTCTCTACCTTGTGAACTCCTCTAACCATGTGGTCGCCCTGTAGTATAAACAGAAAATTTATTTATTTATTTACTTTAACTACCCTTTCTAACTTGAAATCATTTAGAAATTTTTTACAATTCCCTCGTCAGTGTTATTAAGGAATGTTAGAAACAGGAACCCCCCAGCATTGATCTCTGAAGGATTCCACTTATGAGTATCCTCTGTTTCCTATCTTTCAGCTAGCCCCTTATCCAACTGTAGTACAGATCGAAATGAAAAATTTTACGAAACAGAATGCACGATAATTTAATTGTTTTGAATAATTAAATATGGTCATGGCTCCATGCATGTTACGAAGAGGTGGTGTTCTGGTTCTGTTCGATCCAATCATTGTGGTTCGTGCGCATATCTGTCTGATGCTTTTTTTTTTTTTTTTTTTTTTATTTAATGAAATGTTTACGACTGAAAAAAAAAAAATAGGACAGCGGTAAGCCTATCATTTAACATTTTCGGAATTAGTGTTCTTTAAAACCATTCTAAAGTTGATTTTATCTTAGCCTGCAGAGTTAACCTTATGCATTGTTAACGTTTTAAATTTCTCATATTAGTGTCGCAATCTGAATATAATTTCAGCAGCTTTGATCTTGTTTTTTTTAATAACGCAGTCAAAATGTGGAGTTACATTGGTTACTTATTGAATTACCTGCATCCGACTTCTGAATAGTAGTAGTAGAGGCATGTGATACAAGAAAGCAAGCTTATGTAGCATCAGACAAAAAAAAAAAAAAAAAAAAAAACATTTTACACATCCATTCCCTCTAAACGTTTGTCCGATTCCTCCTTGAATTTATTTAAGCTATCAACTTCCACAACGACAGATGGAAGTTTGTTCCAGAAATCAACTACCCGCTGGCTAAAGGCAAATTTCCGCACATCTCTTCTATAACTGTCTTTCCTCAATTTGAATTTATGCTCCTTCAGGTTCGTAATCTGAGCAAGAGGAAGAATCCCATCAGAATTGAGCCTGCTCAACCCATTCAAGGCTTTATACACCTCAATCAGATCACCACGCAGGTGCCTAGTCTACAGACGCTGCAATTTGCAGAACTTATGCCTTTCTTGGTAAGACACCCTTTTGTTCCTCACGCCAATCCTCTCTACTCGTTCTAGTAGCTCAACATTTTTCCTAGAATGAGGTCTCCAGACCTGTATGCAGTACTCAAGGCGTTGCCTTATACAAAAGGATGATCATCTCCTTTTCCCTACTAGTAAAATTTTCCCTACTACGGAAACACTGATCTAATCCCTTTCATTGAGAACTTTTGTTTTTTGCCAAACTTTTGTGGGGGGGGGGTATATTAGATAATGTTATTTTATATATTTGGTTATATTTATTATTTCCCCTTTCAACAACTCCCCTTTATAATAACTCCCCACTTGCGCATCTGACTATTTTACTTCAGAAAATTCCAAGTTCTAGGGGAAATCTCCTTGATGAGTTTAATTCCCTTTGGATAGGCTTTTTCTCAGAATAACAAAGAGACACACAAATGTTGTATAATAAAACTACAGTTTATTGGACACTTTTACATAGATACATCAAACAAAAGAAATTTATTAAACTCATGACCAAATAGATTTAATTTCATCTTCTTATAACAGAATGTAAATGAGCAAAGTAATTTGCCTATTGAGCAAACTCAAGGAGGGCTATTTCTTTTACATAAATCATAAACAACTATCTCCTCTTTTAAACTAACAAAATGTTTCTACTTCCTTACTCCTGAGTTCAATTGACTTTCAAAAGAATCATTTGTAATGAAAGAAGAATTAACATTCTTCTTTCATTACAAAACAATTCCTACTCCAAATTGATAAAGCTCCGATACTCTTAATTTCAGTATAAATCATTACTCTGTTTTCTAACAGATTATAGCCTACAACCTTCTCTAATCTAGGTAATTATTATTACTATCAAATTTCTACAATTAACTACTTTCACATTCGGGGGTTACTGACGTCCGTCTATCCCCTTCCAAAATTCATACTTAGTCATTCACTTATTTAACCAAATATTAACAAGTATCAATCACATCAAAAATTTTATATCTATTCCCTTCCAAAATTTATCTATATGTATATTGACTTGCCCTGGGTAATGTCCTTCAGTCCATAACATTCACTAACTTATTCATTACAATAAAGTACTACTTATACATATGTGTTCAATCAAAAGTTCTGATAAATTGGTTATCAAGTGTCTATAATCGATGTGATGGTGAGAGTACTTAAACAAACTAATCACTTACTGACATAACTTGGCAGACTTCACGGTACATCCTTCTCTAAGCGAGTAGGGGATTCTTTCTATCTGGGTCGCATCTCACAATCACTGGGGGAGTTCGATATAAGATACTGGATTCCTTCCTGGGTACCTTTTTATTTCTTTATGGACGCATTAATTTCATCTGATCAGAATGGCTGTACTCTTTTAGTCCGGCTTCGGATTTCATCAGCTCCAGCGTACTTGCTCTCAGAATATCAGGCAATATCGTTCCTTCATAATGGAGTTGACTCCTTCTCATCTACTTTAAGGATCTTGAAAAATTTTCCCTCTTTTCTATGGCACGTGTTCATCTCTCACTTCGAAACTCAGTCTACTTTTGACTGACTGTCTGACCAACTTCTGCACCTCATCTTCATCTTTCCACTTACTCGACTGCCTCTCTCACTAACTTATTAGATCAACGACTTAACTGTTCACCTAAAGCTTATCTACCCCTCATACTGACTACACATTAAACTTAGCCACTTTTCTCCACCGGCTACTCTATCTAAAAAAAACTCATTCCTTTCTTTTCTTCTCCAACTCTCATCTTACTGCCCCACTCACTGACACTGACCCACTCTCATCTTACTGCCCCACTCACTGACACTGACTCACTCTCATCTTACTGCCCAACTCACTGACACTCCCTCACTCTCCTCCTGTCCGTCTCCATCCACAAATTTTTCTTCTCAGTTTGTCATGCCTTCCTACAGTGGTTCTCCCAATCTCCTCCTTCCTATATTCATTTTTATCCTTTCATTTGTTGGCAGGTCAGCCAGCCTTGTGGCACGTGATTCACAATACCCCTCTCCTTTTTTATTTCCTACCTGTTGACATCTGTTGAGCTCTTTCATGTAGGCCGAATGTATCAAAACAACTCCTTCTGGGTCATCACAGCTTGTCTCAAAAGCACTACAGACAAACCACAAATGTGTCACTGGAGACCATCGCGTCTATTTTTAGAGGCTTGTGTGTGCGTTTAGCCATATGCGTTTCCGGTGCGTGACCCCTCATAAACTTGTTGCGCCGTACCACCTGCTGGGCTTGCTATAGTATTTTCCGTCAGTTTTCTGTTTTGACGGATGCAAAGCTAATTTTTCTGTTTTTCGTTCTTCCTACCTTTTAAGTTTTACAATCCTTACTGGATAATTCTTGTTTATAGAAACTGACGCTATTAACATTTCTCCCAACGGCAAGAATCCAAAAAGGAAAACTAACTTCAGAAGTCAAAAAAAATATTTTATTTTTGTAAGATTTTCAGATCTTACACTTTCCTCGTGCGTGTCTGGTATTTTTATGCCACTCAACCAGCAGTTTTCTCTGTTTTGAGGTAATTGACTTGAATACGCGAAATCGGTTGTGAATAAGCGAACAGGAAGTTGTGGATATGTGAAATTGATAGTTGCCCGGTTTTTCTGAGGGCACCTGGAAGCTTTACTGAAGAATTTCAACTTCATGCATGCATTAATGTGAGCACATTTTTGTTTTTAGTACCTCCATCAGCCTTCACCCTACTCCAATAAATATTAAAAATTTTAAGGATATTGTACTCGTACTAATGGTTCCCAGGAACTATTTTACTGACGAAGGATTGACATATGATATAAATAAATAAAAATGAAAGCAATTCCGTTGAGGGGTTTGGGCCCTCAGAAAGGCAGGGTTGCCAGTGCTGTGGCATAAATAGAATGTGTATAAGACAGGCGGCTCTGCTTTGCTCAGTTTTTCATATCATTCTAGGGGTAAAGGATTCAAATTTTAAAATAATAATATAGAACTGTACAACTGAGCTGTTGTTGACATTCTGCAGCGTCAGCGCAACAATACTAAAACATCAGTGAATCTACTAAATCAGAATTCCTGCCTGTAACTCTGTTAATTTTCCTTTACTGCTTGCCGAAAAGAAAAATTCTATAAATCTCTTAATGTAAAAAGTTCTGCTTACAGATTTATCTAGTTAAAGTCTTTCAGTTAACGCTTCTATGCTAGTCGTACTGATCCGAGCTAGCAGTAATACGCGAGCTGTGTAAGGACAAAATATTTGATTTCATTAAGTCTTTCAGCGGTTGTAGAACGTGACAGAAATCTTAGTACATGATAAGCAACAAGCTTTTCTTCGTAATCAGCAAAACGTGACAGAAATAAATAAAAATCAGGCTCTCCGGAAGTTTCAGTGTGCTAGCCTGGATCAGAACAAACAGCTGTACTGTGCACCAAAGTGTAAGCATTAGAGAAGTACTCTGTTAAAGGGATTTGTTAGATTATTACTTCTCGTGTCTGAGTTAGTGATCAATCAGAGCTAAAGAAAATAATTGATAGAACAGAAAAAAACACATCCAAGGTTAAGTTTCTACGTGGAAACCGCGAAGCACATTCATATAATAGAACATCATCCTTAGAAATCTTTTAAACGCTTTAAAATGTTTCTTATCAGAGACTTATTGGTATTTTTGCCAACTACTATAATATTTAAATACTTTTATATACTGTAATGTAGCGCCTGCCATCTACAAAGTATTCGCACTATGCAGAAGAGAATTATATATACAGTAGAACCCAGATAATAAGTTTTCCAAGGGACTGAAGGTTTAGAACTACTTATAAGGGAAAATGACCCAATGGTAAGAAATATTAACTACAAATTTAAAATTGAAAAGATACACATACATAAGTTAAAGATCATTTTTAAGTACTATTTCAAAATTTACAAATATTTTACGCTGCCTATGGGAACCATTTTTAAACTGAGGATTTCTAATTGCTTAGCATTCTGTTCTTTAAACTCATTACCAAGTTGGAAGAATAAGCTCCTTTGGAGTTTTAACATACCATCATCATCATCATTATCATCAGCCATTTTCAATCCACTGCAGGATAAAGGCCTCTCCAGCAACTTTCCAGTTCCTTCTGTTTTGAGCATTGGCCATCCATTTACTACCCAAAAACCCATGAATTTCATCTATCCATCTCTGCCTTTGTCTTCCAGGTTTTCTTCTAGCTCCTCTTGGGTACCATTCTGTTATTTTCTTAGTCCATCTGTCATCATGTCTTCGAGCTATGTGTCCTGCCCAGTACCATTTTAATTCTTTAGTTTTGATAAGAATGTCCTTTACTTGAGTTTGATGCCTAATCCATGTGTTTCTCTTCTTCTCTAACAGTCTGATTCCCAATATAATTCCTTCAATTCTTCGCTGTGTAGTTCTCAGCTTCTCTTCCATTCTTTTGGTGAGTGCCCAAGTTTCACTTCCATAAGTCATAGTGGGGAGTATACATTAATTCATTATTTTACGTTTCAGACAAACTGGGATATTGCTCTTCAGTATGTGACTATATTTCCTGAATGCTATCCATCCAAAATGTATTCTTCTCTTGACTTCCAGCCATTTATCATTATTACAGCTAATAACTTGTCCCAGATAAGTATATGACTCCACCTTTTCAATTACTGCTCCTTCAATCATTATTTCCCTTTCCGTGGCATACTTGTTCATCATTACTTTTGTTTTAGCCATATTCATCTTTAGTCCAAAATCCTTACTAACTGAGCATAACTGATTAAGATTTTCCTCTAATTCTTTGGGATCGTGGCTTATGACCACAATGTCATCTGCAAATCGTAAATGGTTTAGGTACTCTCCGTTCACATGACTCCTTTCTGCGACCAGTCTAATCTTCTAAAAGCTTCCTCAAGGGCAGCAGTAAACAGCTTCGGAGATATTGTGTCTCCTTGTCGAACTCCTTTCTCGATTTTAAATTTCCTACTGTCTTTGTCTAGTCTAATAAAGGAGGTAGCACTCTCATATATTTTCTTCAAAATCATAATATATGGGGTATCTATGCCTTGTCTTTCCAGTGCCCGAAACATTGCCTTATGCGGTGTGGAGTCAAGTGCCTTTTCATAGTCCACAAATGCCAGGCATAATGGTGTTTTATATTCATTTGCTTTCTCCATTAGCTGTGATATTACGTGAAGGTGATCCATAGTTGAGAATCCTGTCCTAAAGCCAGCTTGCTCGTTCGGTTGATTATCATCAAGTATTCTTTCTAATCTGTTAGTAATGACCCTTGTGAATAACTTGTAGATGTGGGATAACAAGCTAATTGGTCTATAATTTCCAATTTCCGATTTATCTCCTTTCTTATGCAGCAAAACTATGATTGCATTATTCCACTGCTTAGGCGTCACACCTTTTCTAATGCACTTTGTGAAGAGCCGTGCCAGTTTTTGTGTTTTTAACATACCTTAAAAGGTCACAATCACAATAAGACAGAGCAACAATCCTCTAAGTAATTCAGAACTGTTCACAACCGTCAGAACTTAACGGCAAATGCTTCACTGTGCTTCACATGGTCGACGCTATCCAATTATGAATATTGATGAAAACAATTGCAATATGTCACTTCCTTGAGCATTTTAGTTCGTAGTAAACCACCGACCGAAGTATCGTTCTGTTACATCTCATATTGTGAATGCCTTCACAACGAATATGGAACTACCTACAATAAGCAACTCTTCGACAGTGGATTCTAGAATAGGCAACACTTTGTCAGTGGATTCTCGGCGGATACCATCACCCCTGGATGGTGGTATCCGCCGAGAATAAGTAATATTAGTCTTCTCCACTGGCGAAGCTTTGCTTATTTGTGGTAGTGCAATATCAAAGCAACTGGTTGTGAAGGCATTCACAATATGAAATGTAAAAAACGATTCCATTTCACCTACTTCGGTGGTTTACTACGATCTAAAATGATGCACTAACTTGTTCGGTTATCAAAATGTTTATATTTTTTAATATAAAAATAAAGAATTTCTGTATTTAAAAAACGTATTAAGTAGGCAAACGTCATTATAATAATACACCGTGTATTCTTTAACACGAACTTTTTATGCTGGAAAACTTTTTACCAGGGAAACTTCTTACGCGGGAAATTAATACATTACAATATATAGAGCTGAAATTGGGAATTAAGAAACCAAACCTGGTACAGGGGAAAACTTCTTATGCGGGAATTTCTTTTCCGGGTTCTGTTGTACATAAATCAGCAGTCCCCGGATTGAGCGTCATTTCTGGCACATCTTCACGTAAATTAACAAAAGCTATCGAACATTCTTTAGGTTGAAGCCCATTTCCACTTACTTGGTAAGTTGAATTCTCAGATTGGTCAACAGCATACACAGGAAACTGTCCTTTTCTGAGGACCAGGCTATAATTTTTGATGAAAAAGTACTAGCGTCACCATAAGCGTATATAGGGGAAGGTTGAAGGGCCCCAAACCCTCCTCCCACAAAATTTCCACTTCCGCCAGAAGCACAAATGGGCGTAAGAATAAGCATACGATAATCCAGCTCTCTATACGATATCTTATTTATATGGTCTCTAAAGTTAGTACAGCATAGGCTTTTTTTTTGTGAAATTATTTTTCATTATTTTGTGTTCCGCAGTGAAAGGGACAACAAACCGTGAATTTTGATTTTATTGTTGTGTATGTGAATTCGGGTAGTAGCCACATCCGTTCAATAATCATGAATAATGATTAAATTATAACAAACCTGGACTGGAACAAGTGATATTTGTTGCAGAAGACTACTATACTGTATAATATATATATATATATATATATATATATATATATATATATATATATATATATATATATATATATATATATATATATAAATTGAGAGTAGGAGTGTGCTATAGGCCTAATGACTCTGATGAGTATAATAAGAAACTGTACAGGGAAATAGAGTGGGCCAGTAAATCAGAGAGTCTTATCATGGGAGATTTTAATTTCCCAGATATTGACTGGAATTTGGGGGAAGGTCACTCACACACTTGCAGGGCCTTTGTGGATTTATTGGATGATTGTTTTCTACATCAGCATGTTCCGGAGGCAACTAGAGGGAGTAATACTCTTGATTTGATTATCAGCAGTGATTCTTCATGCATTAAGAATCTGCAGATAAATGAACCACTAGGTGGCAGTGATCACTGTGTGCTGAAGTGGGATTTACTCAAAGAGGTAACTACCATTAGGGGTAAAGGGAAGGGTTATTGCTTCCGTAAAGGCGACTACGATGGACTGAGACAGTATTTAAATTCTATACAGTGGGACCAACTGATGATGTTACCAACAGCAAATTCAAAATGGGAAGCATTCAAAGAACTTATCTGGGAAGCTACTAGGCTTTACATACCAACTAAGAAATACTGTTCAAGGTTTAGGCCAAAATGGATGTCAGATGAACTAATGAGGCATATGGCAGAGAAGAAAAATACATGGGATACTTACAAATTAACACATGACACAGAAGCCTATGATAGATACAAGTTGATATGCAACCAAGTTACAAAGGAGGTTAGGCGGGCGAAGGCAGATTACGACAAATCCTTGGCAAGGGATGCAAAGAAAAACAGCAAAGAGTTCTTTACTTATGTAAACTCTAGAAGGAAGGGGATGAATCAGATTGGTCCACTTGATATTGATGGGTCAACTGTTGATGAACCTGCTCAGGTAGCTAACAAACTAAATGAATATTTTGCATCGACATTCACACATGAGGAGTTATTCAGCGAGGGGAATGCCAGAGGTGTAGTCAACTCTAGCAGTAAGCTACAGAATCTTGAAATAACTGGGAGTAAAGTGGAGGAGAAACTGTTGAAGATAAACACAAGAAAGGCACCCGGGGTGGATGGGATCTATCCAGTTATATTAAAGGAGGCAGCAAAGGAAGTAAGCAAACCCTTAGCCATAATTATGAGAGCTTCCTTGGACTCAGGGGAGGTACCCATAGACTGGAAATGTGCAAATGTGACCCCAATTCACAAAGGAGGATCAAAGGCTGACACAAGTAATTATAGACCTGTGAGCTTAACTTCTGTTTCAGGAAAATTAATGGAGGCACTGGTTAAAGAAGCACTGCAGGATCATCTAGACAAGACTTTTGTTATAGCTCGGACACAGCATGGTTTTGTTAAGGGGAAGTCTTGCCTGACCAATTTGATTGGATACTATGATGCAGTCATAAAAGAACTGGATGCAGGGAATAGCTTTGATATTATATACTTGGATCTTAGAAAGGCTTTTGATACTGTTGCACATGGAAGACTGGTACACAAATTGGAGCAGTGTGACATTGGAGGCAAATTGCTGCTATGGATAAAGAGGTGGTTGAGGGGGAAAGACAGAGAGTGGTAATCAATGGACACTGCTCATCGTGGTCTAATGTTATTAGTGGAGTCCCTCAGGGCTCAGTGTTGGGTCCATTATTGTTTTCTGTATTTATAAATGATATTGATGATGGTATATCAAGCTTAATGTCCAAGTTTGCAGACGATACAAAGGTTGGCAGGGTTGTCAAGGACACTACTGACACTATGCTGCTGCAACAGGATCTGGAAAGGTTGAGCAGATGGGCTGAGAGGTGGCAAATGAAGTTTAACATTGACAAATGTAAAGTACTACATATGGGAAACAGCAACGCCAGAGCAACGTATCAACTCTGTGGTACTACACTGACAGTGGTAGAGAATGAAAGGGACCTGGGGTGGTTGTGCAGGCAGATATTAAGTTCTCTGAGCAGTGCAGACGGGCTGCAAGAGTAGCTCATGGTGTATTTTCAATGATATATAGGAATTTTTCTAGCAGGGATAAGGAGGTGATTATTCCCTTGTATAAGGCAATGGTCAGGCCACACCTAGAGTACTGTATACAGGTCTGGAGGCCTCATTTCAAGAAGGATGTAGAGCTGCTGGAACGAGTACAAGATTAGTGAATGGAACAAAGGGGTGCTCTTACGAAGAAAGGCTTAAGTTTTGCTAATTACAGTGATAGAGGTGTATAAAGCCTTGAATGGTTTGAGCATGCTCAATGCTGATGGGATTCTTCCTCTCGCTCAGAATAATCACCTGAGAGGGCATAAATTCAAATTGAGGAAAGTCAGATGTAGGATAGACGTGCGGAAATTTGCCTTTAGCCAGCGGGTGGTTGGTTGGTGGAACAGACTTCCATCCATTGTCGTGGAGGTTGATAGCCTGAATAAGTTTAACTCTCAGCTGGACAGGTATTTTGAACGAACAGAGGGGTGAAGTGGTAGTGGGTTTTTTTTTTTTTTTTGGCTGATGCTGCATAAGCTTTCTTTCTTGCATCAAATGCCTCTACTAATGCTAATGCTAATACTAATATATATATATTTTTTCCTTTTTATTATGATCACTAATCATAGTAATAATAACAATACATTGAGTGATTTTAGACGATGCTTTTTATATATTTTTTTTTTCTTCCTTTACAGTATATATCTCTAAAAGCATGAAGGAAGTAGAGGTAAACAAATAATGATTTTTTCCATATAATTGGCAACATTTTTTTCCGGCTACGCTGTATGTGGCAAGCTATAGACAGTTTAATTCTAACTAGTATAAAAATGTACCATAAATACTAAAATATGATCCTCATATGAACTCTTAGGACCATGGCCTCCCCTCCCAAAAAAAAAAAAAAAAAAAAAAATCCTATATATACCTCACTGAACGTTATGTTAGTTACGTATTAAGCGCCAGAATAACTAAAGCTGTGAGCCGTCAGCATGTTGTGCGTGTATCTTCGGTCGGTTTACCGTTTGCTGAACGAAAACTCGAATTTTTGTGGGAATGTTAATTAATTAATTAATTAAATTTCTGTTTATACTCCGGCACGACAACCAAGTCAGTAGAGTTTACAATAAATCGTAAATACAAATATTTATCGTATTTAGTAGTCACGGGCTTGAACCCCGGAACACTCAAGGAACGCGTGCTATGCACTCTCGTCACTGGGCTACGTCAGGCCCCAATGGGGGAGGGACACATACACCCCTCGCCTGAGATCAACTAATTCAGCTACGTTGGGAAAAAAAACTCATAAAATTTATAAAATTGAAAAATTAATTAAATTAAAAATCTAAAGTTAAATTATTTTAAAATTAATTAAATTTAATTTTGAAAATAAATTAAAATTTATAAAACATAAAATTATATTCACTGTACTACCTCGAAGGCAAAACGCTACCAGTAGAATGTTGGTTATGTTCTGTGACTAGATACGTAACTCCGGTTAGTCACAGAATGCAATCGAGAGCATATAGCTAGTCTTCTCCGCTATCGAGTGCCTTCTACATTGCAACAGCAACAATCCCTGGAGAACACTTTTATACTCAATATTGTGTCATCTCCTCCCTTTTACCTTTGGCGGAGAATTTGAGAAATATTTCCTTTCTGACAGGCGGATCCTTTTTGGATGTGATAAATTCGAGTAAATACGACTTTGATCAGTCTCGGTTGACGATTACATAGCTTTTTCCCAATGATGGCAATGAAAACTGAGTTTCACCTTGAAAAATAGCAAACCGACTATAGAATGCGCGCAATTTACTTATACGCGATGTACTGACGCCACGTAAAAAAAAAGATAAAGTGCAGCCATTATCCACCCACTGCAGGATGGAAGCCTCCTCAACAATTCATGCTGAGGGAAATGGACCATAATCTGCCACGCTGGTCCAGTGCGGGTTGGCAGATCGACCGTATTCAGCAGCTTGAACCCCGGTCTACTCAAAGAGCGTGTGCTACTGCACTCCCGCTCCTGACCACTCGGCTACGGAGGCCTCTTGACGCCTCGTAGCCTTCCTTAACTCGCTTAAATCTTAAATTAGCCAATCCGCTTTCCTGATATCGCCACACTTGTGGAGAATTGCTCGTAGAGACGTTTACTGATGACCGTTACTTTACTAACCGTTACCTAATATGACTGCGTATTAGTAGTATTACCTAACGGAATAATACAGACTACGAGTAACGTTACTGGCGAATAGGGTATTCCATTGTGGCATTATGAGATAAATGAGCCTATGCAGTTCTAATATTGGAGACTACTTATTTAACAGCATCTACCAACTTACATACCGCTAAGTATGCAAACTCAGCGGTATATAACTATTATTCACCAGTTTACGTTTTTTCTTAGCTTTGTTAACAGGCCAGTTCTTGAACATAGCGCTAATGCGTGGTATTCGTTGTTTTAATATTTATCAAATTTAATTTTTCGTATTTAACAGCATCTACCAACTTACATACCGCTAAGTATGCAAACTCAGCGGTATATAACTATTATTCACCAGTTTACGTTTTTTCTTAGCTTTGTTAACAGGCCAGTTCTTGAACATAGCGCTAATGCGTGGTATTCGTTGTTTTAATATTTATCAAATTTAATTTTTCGTATTTTACCTAATCTTAATTCGTTCATTTAGGGTCTTGTTCCATTATTCAGGATGATTAATGTGTTATGTATGCTAGTTATCAAAATAAAATCGCATACGTGGGTTAAATTTGTGAACTATGGTTTCCCGCCACTAGGACCAGTTTTGGAACATTGTAGTAGTAATAGAGGCATGTGATGCAAGAAAGCAAGCGTACGAGCTTATGTAGCATCAGCCAAAAAAAAAAAAAAAATTCACATAATTATTCCCTCTAAATGTTTGTCCAGTTCCTCCTTGAATTCATTTAAGCTATCAACTTCCACAACGACAGATGGAAGTTTGTTTCAGCAATTAACCACCCGCTGGCTAAAGGCAAATTTCCGCACATCTGTTCTACAATTGTCTTTCCTCAATTTGAATTTATGCCCCTTAGGTTCGTAATCTGAGCAAGTGGAACAATCCCATCAGAATTCAGCGTGCTCAACCCAATCAAGGCCTTATACACCTCAATCAGATCACCTCGCAGGTGCCTAGTCTCCAGCCGCTACAATTTGCAGAACTTAAGCCTCTCTTGGTAAGAGGATTCCTTCATTCCCCTCACCAATCTTGTTGCCCTTCTCTGTACACGCTCAAGTAAATCTACATCCTTCCTAAAATGAGGCCTCCAGACCTGTACGCAGTACTCGAGGCGTGGCTGACCATTGTCTTATTATACAAAGGGATAATCACCTCCTTTTCCCTGCTAGCAAAATTCCTGTATATCATTGACAAAACCCATGACCTGCTCTTGCAGCCTGTCTGCATTGCTCAGAAAACTTCATATCTGAGGAGAATTATATTGTTATATAATTCTCCTCCATGTAGTAAGAATCGACTATGTCCAAACATTTCTCACATAAAAAAAAAAAAATCTTCTATACGGGCACGAAAGTATTTGTTTTGACGTCCAATGGCTTTTGGTTCAGAACTATTGGATAATACAGAAGGGGATCGAGTCGCTGTCACTCGCAGGTTATTATTATTAGTAGTAGCATTGGCAAATGATGCAAAGGAGCAAGCTTTTATAGCATAAGCCAAAAAAAAAAAAAAAAAATAATAATAATAAAATATTACCCACCTTATCTGTCCATCCTGTCTAATATTATGTCTAATTCTTCCTTAAATTTATTCAAGCTGCTCACTTTCACAATACTAGATGGTAGTTTGTCCCAAAAGTCAGCTACTCTTGGCTGATAGGAAATTTTCTCACATATATCCTGCAACCATCCTTTTTCAATTTAAGTTTACGTCCCCTGGTGTGTTGTCTAAGAAAGAGAATACCATCATGATCAAGTTTAATTCAATCCGTTTTAAGCCTTAAAGCTGCAGTTTGCAGAACTGAAGTCAGTGTAAACCAGAGACCTCACCTTGATGGTTTCTGGTTTGGGTTTCTGAAAAAATGTGACATTGATTAAATTCGTCACTGATATAATTTCAATTTTTGAAATTATTGCGAATGATTCTAATGGAAACTCCTGACATTATAGTTTATTTAGGTTTAAAGAATGGTCCTCATTCTCCTAGTGGTACCATCTCAAGATGTTACTGAAAGAAGTGTGTGTGTGTGTGTGTGTGTGTGTGTGTGTGTGTGTGTGTGTGTGTGTGTGTGTGTGTGTGTGTGTGTGTGTGTGTGTTGCAAACCATCTGTAGGATGGACAATGCTTTTATGTATGACTAGAATGTCAGGAGTTTCCATCAGAATCATTCGAAATAATTTCAAAAATTGAAATTTTATCGGATATTTTAAATTTGCTCTAGTATCCCTCTTAAGGCCTGACGTGGTCGAGTGGTCAGAAGCATGAGTGCAGTAGCACCCGCTCTTTGAGTAGACCGGGGTTCAATTCCGTGACTGCTAAATACAATTAACGTTCGTATCGATGATTTATTGTGAACTCCACTAACCTGGTGGTGGTGCCGGAGTATAAACAAGAATTTTATATATTTTTAATTAGTGTATACAGTATATTTTTCAAGGTAGGAGACAGAGTGGAGAGCTACAAGCAGTACTTTGATCGAGAGAGAAGTAATGCTTTACGCAGCACTGGGTTTTCAGTTTTGGTTTGTTGTTGCTATCATGGCGTAGTCTGTTTGCACGGACTTGCCACTTTGGAAACATATCTAGGTTCGAATCATGTCGCGAGGAAGAAGACAATTTTTTCCCAGCTGCATTGATACAACTCAGGAATGCAGATTTTTATTCCGTCACATAAGCAAACAAACTAGGAAACTTACCATATTGTACTGTATAAATTGTAATATTACAATGTAAGGACCCAGCCTTACAATAAATTATAAAGTTTGTTAAATATTGGAAGAATTAATTGTGGCGTATATAGTTAGTTTCAGTCAAGTATCATTTGTTAAGAAACACTGAAATTCGAAGGTTAGTCCAAACACACCCAGTTAGTTAAATCTCGGTTGTATGGAAAAATTCCTTAAGCGAGTCAGTAAAAGCAATCATAATGGACCGAAACAAATCCCACTTAAGACAGGAGCATATACTCTATAGAAAGGGCACTGAGTGCGGAAGTGGCCCTATTATAGATTTCACGGTTCGACCTCTAGCAGGTGTGGGCGACTAGAAATGGATATGGGGGTGAGGTCACAAAGAAAGCCTGAAACTCTTAGCTGACCGGAACTTACGTTTAAATTCTAGAAATAACCAGTAATTTCCAGTCTATCGGAAGTTCGATCACACTAGGAAAAAGAAAGCACGCCCACGGAAATGAAGGGAGACGAATAGGATCACGAATGAAAGGATGTGGAAGTCAACGATTGGCCAGTAAGAAAGCGGTGGGAAATTTGAGAGAAAGGAGAGAAGGGAAAAAAAAAATTGATACTGAGCATTCGGAGAGGAGTTTTTGTGGTGGAAGCAGTCCTGGAGAGATGGAAGCTGTAGTGGGAGAATTGATTATAAGAATTTATTTTGTGAAAGTATAGAGTCGGAAGTATCGTTCCCTTGAAGAAGTTAATGCAGTCTATGGAGGAAGAATGGTGAAACGCCCTAGAAGCAAATTTCTCGTTTGAGCAGTTGAGTGACTAGTCGACCCGAAAGGTATCCCAGTCCTCGGACGCAACGCAGATGGAAGAAGAAAGGAGATAAGATCTGGTATTATCTTCAGCCGTGCCGTACCCGGTAGAGAAACCCAGGATAGATTACTGTGTTCCCCGGATGAGCAACCTTTCGTTTTCCAGTCCTCACCCCGAGCAGATAGGAAGAGAGACCGAGCAGGGAGGAATACCAGACCATTGCGTAAGTTCTAGAATAAGTACTGAGAATATAAGAAAAAAAAGGGGAACTAATTTAATAATGAAAAGGACTCTAGGAGGACGCTATAAGTTTTAAGAGAGAATGTCAAAGTACTAACTATATATATATATATATATTTGTACGAGTGTAATACTTAAGGAGTGATAATTTAAATTAGTATAGAGATCAGAGTAAGGCAATTTAAGAGTAAGTTAATCTGTAGTAGGAAGTAAAAATTTTGTCCTTGAATTATTGTGAATGTTAAATTGCTGTGAGTATGACTTATTTTGGGGTAGAAAATGATTAAACAGGTAAACAATTAAATGAGCATCTAGCCCTAATTGTGAAATAGTGGATTAATTGAACGGAAAGGTAACTAAGTAAATTGGTTGGATATTGTTGACTGGTGACATGTTTGCAAGGAAGGATTCTTGAATGAATATATATGTATTTCCTAATAAGTTGGGAAACGAGCACTTATGAAATTATATTTTGTCTGTTCATTGGCTGATGGTGGTTTATTGACTTACATGGACTGTTAAGGAGCAAAGAGACAGATTGTGCATTGTGAGGGGTAATAAATGCCCAGACCTACTGAAATCTTTGTAGAGCAACATGAAGAGACACAGTGATATATATGTAGATATATATAAGTATTAGGATTTAGTAGTTCTTTTGATAACAAGGTTGACTGTAAATTACAAGATATATACACATTTAAAAATTAGTAAAATAACAAGTGTCAAACTAAATACTGTATTCTGTTAAAGGTTATTGTAATTTTCTTATATATAATATGACAATAAAAAACAAATTTGTATATTCTACATTCTTGTGTGTGTGTCTGTCATTTCTAAACTCAGCCAGTCCAGTGGAAGAATACCTTAATATATTAGGGGTCCCCGTGAGTCTGGGAATTTTCTGAAATCAATCAAGTCAGGTGTTAAAGTGGGAGGGGTTAAAATAAGGGGAGATAAAAAAAATATATATATAACATAATATAATATAATTGTAGGCCTCTTTGAGGAATAGGATTTTCAGAATAAATAAAATAGCTTTTTACCCACCCCCACAATTGGCGAGCCAGCCAGGATAATTCTTCACGACGGAAGGCTGAGTTCAGAACGACAAAAAAAAAATATATATATATGTATATATATATGTAATCCAGTTGCTGAAACTGATAGAAAAAAATTCAGCTGGCGAGCCAGAAAGTGAAAAGTGAAAAAGTAAGTAGTTAAAGTGGGTACTGAAATAGAATTTCCTTGTGTTTAGAATTAGGTGAATTAAGTTATAGAATAAGAAAGGTATTGACAACAAATAACGAGTTAATTAGATTAAACCCCAACCTCGAAAGATAAGTCATGGCTACAAGGAGAGCGAACAGCAGTAGGGATAGAGAAAGGGAGGAAAATATCAACGGGCAGGAGACATCAGGAGAAACAATTGTTAGTATAGGGAATGATAATAGGGGCCCAATTAAGTTAAGCAAATTTTTAAAAGTATTTAAAGGGGAACCATCAGAAAATGTGGAACATTTTCTGAGAAAACTGAAAATGATTAAGGAAAAGGAAGAATTAACGGAACTAGAAATAGTCATGATGGCGGAATTCAAACTGGAAGGCAGGGCCCAGACTAGGTATTTAGAGGAAACCCAAGGGATGGAAATAGAAACATTAGATAATTTTGAAAAGATATTAAAGAAGTTATTTTCCCCAAAGATCACGTTTCTGGAAGGGATCGGGATATTAAATAATTACAGTCAAAATAATCGCGAAAGCATAGAGGACTATTACAAAAGATTTTTAACAGTAAAATTAAATACTGAAGTATCAGAAAAAGAAAAAAGTGCCTTTGACAAAATCCTGATGGGACAGTTTTTGATGGGGGTCAGAGATAAATATAAGCGAGAAATCCTTAGGAGAAAACCCAATTCATTAGCTGAGGCCATGAAACTAGCCACTGATGAGGAAAAGCTAGATCTCCAAGGTCGGGGGGCAACAAGAGGGGACATAAATATAGTATCAACTGGAGAAGGGACAAAACCGAAAGGTAATAAAGAAAGGGAAGGCGAAATTAAGCTAGAAGGGCTAGAGAAACAGATAGCGGGAATGGAAATAAAATTAAATAAATTATTAGAGCAATTAAACACGAAAAATAATGCACTAGATGAAAATAATAGGCAGGGGGGTGAAAGACCGCAAACGGGGCAGAGCACAAGAGGTAAGTACAACGACACAGAGGGGTGGAAAGGGGAAGTCAAAGAAGTTAGGCGAGAAAGATATGGAAAGAAATGCTATATATGCGGGCGAAGCAATCACTGGGCCAAAGACTGCTGGTATAGGGATAGATATCACGGGGACAGAAATGAACACTGCCAAGACAGGGGCACAAATCAAGGGCAGCATATAAGTATGAATGCTCTGCATCTTAGACACTGGAAAAATAATTCCTGTGAAAAAGGGAGGAATAAATCAGGCAGCACAAGGGCGATGTCCCTCACACATAGAAGTAAGTTTATGAATAAAGAACCAATAGTTTTGGCCAATCGAGGACATAAATGGAATCGTCAAGGTCAGGTGAAGTGTTATAGGTGCAGCAGATATGGGCATATAGCCAGATTCTGCCGGACTCAGATGGTGGATCAGGGAGTCAAGTATGGGAATACTGATCCCAGAAAGTCATGGAAGATCAAGAGAGGTCGATTTTATCCTTGGCGCTCAAGAAACCTCATATTTGGTCCAATAGAGTGCAAGGATAGGCCAGAAATGAGAGAGATGAATTATGGAAGTCCGGTAAGTGAGAGAAACGACAAGAGATCAAGCTCGGTAATTGAAAGGAAAGAAAAGAAGTGGAAAGAGACTGAAAAAATTGATGTGAAAGGGCGAAAGAAGGGACCCAGACGGCGGAATAGGACCAAAACACTACACGTGGGAACATTAGAAGTAAAGGAGAAAGATAAAGAGAAACATGAAGATAGCGAACTGTTAAATAAAGTGGAAGAAAGTGGAGGTGAAAAGAATGACAACTGGGTAAATGAATCAACAGAGTCGAAGAGAATCGAATGGCCATGGAACCACAGAACTGAAACTTCCTATGGGGAAAGGGCCCTCAAGTTGAAAGAGACAAACAGACTACAACAAATGTATTTAGGAGCAGTATTTAATGAAAACATGGGATGGGAATAGTTTTAGAAAAAAAAAAATTAAGTAATGTCATGTATATAATTGTATATAGAAAATTTAGAAGGAGGGATAGATTGTAGTTAATAAGTAGGCCCTGGAAGAAGGCACATCCGCCTGAGGACCTGTATAAAATTTATATATATGGGATATAAATTTTTAGGGGGAGAGGGATGCAATGTAAGGACCCAGCCTTACAATAAATTATAAAGTTTGTTAAATATTGGAAGAATTAATTGTGGCGTATATAGTTAGTTTCAGTCAAGTATCATTTGTTAAGAAACACTGAAATTCGAAGGTTAGTCCAAACACACCCAGTTAGTTAAATCTCGGTTGTATGGAAAAATTCCTTAAGCGAGTCAGTAAAAGCAATCATAATGGACCGAAACAAATCCCACTTAAGACAGGAGCATATACTCTATAGAAAGGGCACTGAGTGCGGAAGTGGCCCTATTATAGATTTCACGGTTCGACCTCTAGCAGGTGTGGGCGACTAGAAATGGATATGGGGGTGAGGTCACAAAGAAAGCCTGAAACTCTTAGCTGACCGGAACTTACGTTTAAATTCTAGAAATAACCAGTAATTTCCAGTCTATCGGAAGTTCGATCACACTAGGAAAAAGAAAGCACGCCCACGGAAATGAAGGGAGACGAATAGGATCACGAATGAAAGGATGTGGAAGTCAACGATTGGCCAGTAAGAAAGCGGTGGGAAATTTGAGAGAAAGGAGAGAAGGGAAAAAAAAAATTGATACTGAGCATTCGGAGAGGAGTTTTTGTGGTGGAAGCAGTCCTGGAGAGATGGAAGCTGTAGTGGGAGAATTGATTATAAGAATTTATTTTGTGAAAGTATAGAGTCGGAAGTATCGTTCCCTTGAAGAAGTTAATGCAGTCTATGGAGGAAGAATGGTGAAACGCCCTAGAAGCAAATTTCTCGTTTGAGCAGTTGAGTGACTAGTCGACCCGAAAGGTATCCCAGTCCTCGGACGCAACGCAGATGGAAGAAGAAAGGAGATAAGATCTGGTATTATCTTCAGCCGTGCCGTACCCGGTAGAGAAACCCAGGATAGATTACTGTGTTCCCCGGATGAGCAACCTTTCGTTTTCCAGTCCTCACCCCGAGCAGATAGGAAGAGAGACCGAGCAGGGAGGAATACCAGACCATTGCGTAAGTTCTAGAATAAGTACTGAGAATATAAGAAAAAAAAGGGGAACTAATTTAATAATGAAAAGGACTCTAGGAGGACGCTATAAGTTTTAAGAGAGAATGTCAAAGTACTAACTATATATATATATATATATTTGTACGAGTGTAATACTTAAGGAGTGATAATTTAAATTAGTATAGAGATCAGAGTAAGGCAATTTAAGAGTAAGTTAATCTGTAGTAGGAAGTAAAAATTTTGTCCTTGAATTATTGTGAATGTTAAATTGCTGTGAGTATGACTTATTTTGGGGTAGAAAATGATTAAACAGGTAAACAATTAAATGAGCATCTAGCCCTAATTGTGAAATAGTGGATTAATTGAACGGAAAGGTAACTAAGTAAATTGGTTGGATATTGTTGACTGGTGACATGTTTGCAAGGAAGGATTCTTGAATGAATATATATGTATTTCCTAATAAGTTGGGAAACGAGCACTTATGAAATTATATTTTGTCTGTTCATTGGCTGATGGTGGTTTATTGACTTACATGGACTGTTAAGGAGCAAAGAGACAGATTGTGCATTGTGAGGGGTAATAAATGCCCAGACCTACTGAAATCTTTGTAGAGCAACATGAAGAGACACAGTGATATATATGTAGATATATATAAGTATTAGGATTTAGTAGTTCTTTTGATAACAAGGTTGACTGTAAATTACAAGATATATACACATTTAAAAATTAGTAAAATAACAAGTGTCAAACTAAATACTGTATTCTGTTAAAGGTTATTGTAATTTTCTTATATATAATATGACAATAAAAAACAAATTTGTATATTCTACATTCTTGTGTGTGTGTCTGTCATTTCTAAACTCAGCCAGTCCAGTGGAAGAATACCTTAATATATTAGGGGTCCCCGTGAGTCTGGGAATTTTCTGAAATCAATCAAGTCAGGTGTTAAAGTGGGAGGGGTTAAAATAAGGGGAGATAAAAAAAATATATATATAACATAATATAATATAATTGTAGGCCTCTTTGAGGAATAGGATTTTCAGAATAAATAAAATAGCTTTTTACCCACCCCCACAACATACGTTATGAAGAGCTCTGGCAGTTCACCCATATAAAACACCTCTGCATGGCCATTGCGTAATACTAAATAAATAAAAATTATTGTTTTCTCGAGGTTCAGAGTTTCCCAATTTTCGTTTTACAGTTTATAAAAAAAATTTAGGAAGCACAGAATTATGGATATGGTACAGAAAAATTTATACTTTTCTCATCTTTGAACGCACAAACTTTTACAAAGGTTTCATCAGAAGAAATTTCTTTTCAAACCACAATTTCTTTTCAAACCATAATTAATTTCTTGGATTTTTATTGTATTTTTTGCCATTGGTTTGTTGGTTGGTCGTTGTAGGGTTTTAGGCGCATCAGCTATTTAGACCGTATTGCGCCATATAATACATGGTGCAATATGGTCTAACCGAGTTTCCTTGAGAAAAAAACCATGCTATCTTCGCCTGAAACCGACTAACCCAGTCACGTTGTGAAAAAACCCATAATAATTCCTCGCGTCATCGACGGGATTCGAACTGAGGTCTTTTTCACCCCGTGTGGTGAGGACGATAAGTATACCAACTATGTTACCCACTAGGGCAGAGATTTCCAAACTTTCTCGGTTCACGGCGCCTCTAGTGTCTCAGAAATTTTTTCACGGCGCCTCTAGTGTCTCAGAAATTTTTTCACGGCGCTCTAGGCTAATATAAATGCCTAACAGTGCCGTTTATTAAGTAGTTAGGTCCAAACAACTTAATAAGTAATGTTGAAACTGTGAACTACCTAGAGCTAGTAGTTCACAGTTTCAACATTACTTATCGAGTATCCCTGTGTTTCCCATCGAAAATTTCAAATATCCCGCGGCGCACATTTTGGGAACCGCTTCACTAGGGCCTTTTTTGGTCATTCTTCTTTTAATTTCTGGAAATTCGGTACCTTTACTGAAGGATTAAGGTGATAAAATCACCTTAATCCTTACAGAAACAGATCATAATCCTTATCTTCTTGACGAAGGGGAGGAAGGGGCACAATTTGCGATAATTAATGGTATTATTACTCTCTTCTTTGGGTCAACATGCCTTCCTGTCAGGGAATCAGTGCATTATCTGTATTGAACGTCTCCTAACTGTATCGTCGCCATTTTAGTGATTGCAATTATCAGCATTCCTTGTCTTATTCTTTAGTTGCTGGTTATCTGACTTTATCCTGTGTGGGTGGGTAGCTGTTCTTGCGGGCACTTAGGAAAAGTGTTAAATTAATTTTCGTAGCTTAAAAATAATAGCACAGGTACATGTGGGCACTTTTTTTGAGTTCGTGCTTATTCAGCGTTGAATTTGAGGGTTAGGAGCGTTGACTATAGCTAATGGCCTGAAAATACAGAGTTCGCACACCGCAATTTTGAATCAAGAAATATAACAGTATTCCTATAAATTCTTCTGGCACATATGACCGTCCGGAATATAAATCGAAAATGTATATATTTATTTAATATGCATATTGAGAAGGTCGGTTTTAAATACTTTTCTTGCTAGATGGCGCTGCTACGAAGCACGTTGAAACGATCATTTTTAACTCTGAGGAGGGAAAAAAAAAGAAGCTGAAGGTAAACTTTTACATAAATTAGTTTGCGCAGTAGCACAGTGGTATCGTCATCGTCCTCCCCACACCGTGTGTAAAAGGCCCGGATTCATGTCCGGTGAACGGGGAGGCCATTCCATGGTGGTAAAATCTGCGGAATGCTCTTCGAACCATGTCTCTAGTCACCACGGCTCTGTGGGGGAGCAACATTGTCCTGTTGGAAGAGTCCATTGCTCTGCAAGGATGTACACATAACCTGGACCGTTCAGAGATGCGTCTAAACGTACAGAGGTCCAAACATATGCCAGTTGACCACGACCTAGACTATTACCGACCGTCCACCTGCCTGAAAAGTTCCTCGTTGACATGACGGGTGAATAGCTTCGTGCGGTTTCCGCAAATACGCACCCTCCCGTCCGCGCGAAATAACTGGAAACGAGACTTATCTGACCAGGAGATCCGTCTCCAATCACCTAAGGTCAAGTGCCGACGTTCTTTATCCCAGTTGAGGAGTAGAGTCCTGTGTCGTGGTGTTAGCAATGGGACTCTGGTGGGTCGGCGGCTTCCATAACCTACTGAGGCAAATGATCGCCTGATGGTCTTGGTGGAGACGTTTCTGGCACCTTCTTCGTTGAAGTCGGCTGTGATTTGTGGCACTGTTGCTCTTTACTCTCCAACGCTTCAGTTTCACTTTCTATAGGTCATTTTAATGATCATCTTTGAGACAACTCGGACTTAAAGTATAACTTAAAGGGGGGGGGGGGGCTCATGTACACCGATCTTTAATTTCATATTAGCCGCTCTCACTAGAGCTGGTCAGACAGCACATTGCTCTGTACTATGGTAATGCAGGCAAAGTGAGCAATAGCTGAATGAAGCAGGGGACAAAATATCAGTTATATTTTTAAACATACAATGCAATAACAGCTTGACTTACCAGAGTTTGACGCAAGATGAGACAACCTGATCAATGCATAATTTATGCTAATAGCCAAAACTATAACTTTATAAACTTTAACGACAAAAACATGAGCACAATAAACTCGTTATACTAGACCCGCTCCATCTAGCGCTAAACTCGAAAGAACATACAGCATCCGAAGTTATAAAAATAATCTCACAATGTTATAAAAAAGTGCTGTATTATGAAATAAAAAAACATTAAATGTAGTACTGTATTTTACTGCACTTATTATGCGGAGTAGATGGCAGTGGTTCTGATGGCAGACAGGAGGGACAGACTGATAGAAGATAATTGTGAGGAAAATTCTAGCTACCTGGCCCTCAGTTTTATTTGGAAAAATAATTTAACCTACGTTACCGAGTCTGCAAATGGCAAGCTTGGTTCAAAGGACGTTGTCCGTTATTTCCGAAGTCCGTTAAATTAAGTCCATTAAGGCGTAGGTTGACTACATTCTAGCCTGTCCATTTGATAAAACTATACCACAAACAAAGATTTCCTCATCTTAGCGAACTTAAAAAGTTTGCTGTTTGTTTTTTAGATTATTACTGATACATTTACTGATAGCTACCATAACACAAGCAAATCTCTGTCTTTTTAGTTCTTCTGCATCGTTGAAGTTATCAGCTATTCGTTATCTAGCTACCTGAATTCCACCCTTTTCAAGGGTGGAATTCAGGATCATTTGGATCGAATTGAAATTCTCAAGGATACTCAGCATGGTTTCGTAAAGGGAAAATCATGTTTAACAAATCTGGTTCGCTATTTCGAAAGGGTCACTCACGAGCTGGATTTAGGGAATAATTTCGACATTGTTTATTTAGATTTCAGCAAAGCTTTTGACTCAGTCCCACATGAGCGGTTGCTTTATAAGCTGGAACAGGTTGGAATCACTGGGAAAATCCTTAGATGGATAGAAGGATGGCTTCAGGGCAGGAGGCAGAGGGTTGTGATAAATGGCTATTCCTCAGATTGGGTTGATGTAAGAAGTGGGGTTCCCCAAGGATCAGTATTAGGACCACTGTTGTTTTTAATTTTCATAAACGACATTGATGAAGGGATAGAGGGCGTGATGTCTAAATTTGCAGATGATGTTAAAATTGGGAGAGTAGTTAATGATCACTGTCAAGCTGAGCTTCTTCAGAGAGACCTAGATAGACTTCAGGAATGGTCAGAAAAATGGCAGCTGTGCTTTAATCCAACAAAGTGTAAGGTATTACACCTGGGAAACAGTAATCCCAAAAAAACTTATTCACTTGGTGGAGTTCAACTAAACCCAGTACTGGAGGAAAGGGACTTGGGTGTTACGATACGGTCAGACATGAAATTCTCTGAGCATTGTAAACAGGTTGCAAGGAAGGCCCATGGTGTCCTATCGATGATCTATCGAACTTTTGCAAGTAGAGATAGGGACGTGATAATCCCATTATATAAGGCTTATGTTAGACCACACTTGGAATACTGTGTTCAAGTATGGAGACCTCACCTGAAGAAAGACATCGAGCTTCTTGAAAGGGTGCAAAGAAGGGTAACTCGCCTGGTGAGATCGGCAAAAGGGCGTCCTTATGAAGAAAGACTTCGAATATGTGGGTTGCAGAGTTTGGAAACTAGACACCTTAGAGGAGATTTGATTGAGGTGTTTAAGGCTCTGAGAGGCATCAGTAAAATGAATGAGGACAAAATTTTCAAGATTATAAATGATGCTAGAACTAGGGGACATAAATTCAAGTTACGGGGGGAAATGTTTAGATTGGATTGCAGGAAGTTCTATTTTAGCCAGCGAGTTATAAATTACTGGAATAAGTTGCCTTCATGGGTGGTAGAGGCCGAGAGTTTGGGGAAATTCAAAGGTCATCTGGATAGTACTTTCGGGTAAGGGAAGCACATAGGATGATAGGTTTAATTTCCTTTTTATTTATTTTTTATTTTATTAATTATTATTATTTAGTTATTTATTTTTATTTTTTTGTTTTTATCATTGTTTTGTTCGGATTTATTTTTTTTTATTTTTTATTTTTTTTTGGCTGGTGCAGCATAAGCCATAGGCTTTCTTGCACCATGCGGCCGTTACTAATACTAATACTAATACTAATCTTTATCTGCTGGTTATCGTCTTTGTCCTGTGTATTGTTACCTTGGCATGATCTCGTTTTCACTATTTCCATAGAAATTATGCTCTTAGTCCCTATATCAATAACCATCGATTGTTATTGATATAGCAATTATTGGTACTTTATCCTTATATTTTCTGTCCAGGAAAATACCAAAATCTGAACTTAATTCTTATTTCATGTACAGTATTTTACTAATTAGGCTACTGAATTAGTTGATGTATTTAAAAATTGCTACGACTTCTAGTTAAAATTAAAATAAAATAACAACCAGGCTGAGAAACTGAATTGAATTGCTGATTGATCCGCTTGCTATTTAATTTTGGTAATCGAACAAGCTGAATGTATTTACTGACATATAACAGTTTCTTTGGGAGGAAGAGACATGGCACAAAAACTGGCAAGACTCTTCAGAAAATGTATTAGAAAAGGTGTGATGCCTAAGGAGTGGAATAATGCAATTATGGTTTTGCTGCATAAGAAAGGAGATAAATCAGAAATGGGAAATTATAGACCAATTAGCTTGTTATCCCACATCTACAAGTTGTTCACAAGGGTCATTACTAACAGATTAGAAAGAATACTTGATGAGAATCAACTGTAAGAGCAAGCTGGCTTTAGGGCAGGATTCTCAACTATGGATCACCTTCACGTAATGTCACAGCTAATGGAGAAAACAAATGAATATAAAACACCATTATGCCTGGCATTTGTGGACTATGAAAAGGCATTTGACTCCATACAGCATAAGGCAATGTTTCGGGCACTGGAAAGACAAGGCATAGATATCCCATATGTTATGATTTTGAAGAAAATATATGAGAACACTACCTCCTTTATTAGACTAGACAAAGACAGTAGCAAATTTAAAATTGAGAAAGGAGTTCGACAAGGAGACAATATCTCCAAAGTTATTTACTGCTGCCCTTGAGGAAGCTTTTAGAAGATTAGACTGGTCGCAGAAAGGAGTCACTGTGAATGGAGAGTACCTAAACCATTTACGATTTGCAGATGACATTGTGGTCATAAGCCACTATCCCAAAGAATTAGAGGAAAATCTTATTCAGTTATGCAGAGTTAGTAAGGATTTTGGACTAAAGATGAATATGGCTAAAACAAAAGTAATGATGAACAAGTAGGCCATAGAAAGGGATATAATGATTGAAGGAGCAGTAATTGAAAAGGTGGAGTCATATACTTGTCTGGGACAAGTCATCAGCTGTAATAATGATAAATGGCTAGAAATCAAAAGAAGAATAAATTTTGGATGGATAGCATTCAGGAAATATAGTCACATACTGAGGAGCAATATCAAAATTTGTCTGAAACGTGAAATAATGAACCAATGTATACTACCCACCATGACTTATGGAAGTGAAACTTGGGCACTCACCAAAAGAATGGAAGAGAAGTGAGAACTACACAGCGATAGATAAGAAGGGAAACACATGGATTAGGCAACAAACTCAAGTAAAGGACATTCTTATCAAAACTAAAGAACTAAAATGGTCTTGGGCAGGACACATAGCTCGAAGACATGATGACAGATGGACTAAGAGAATAAATAAATAAATAAATAAATTTTCTGTTTATACTCCGGCACGACAACCAAGTCAGTAGAGTTTACAATAAATCGTCAATACAAATATTTATCGTATTTAGTAGTCACGGGTTTGAACCCCGGTCCACTCTAACAGAATGGTACCCAAGAGGAGCTAGAAGAAAACCTGGAGACAACGACGGAGATGGACAGATGAAATTCATGAGTTTGTGGGTAGTAAATGGATGGCCAGTGCTGAAAACAGAAGGAACTGGAAAGTTGCTGGAGAGGCCTTCATCCTGTAGTGGATTGATAATGGCTGCTGATGGTGATGATGATGATGATGAACAGTTTCTTATTTCTGAAATTGGAACGGTCTCGATTTAATTAGGACCTTGTTTGGGAAATGTGAAAGGAATGGGCAAATAAGATTTTGCAGTTGGGAGAGCTAAACCATTTCAAAAAGGCTGTCATCTTTTTCAGAGGCTTTGAGCACTAAAAGCGAAACAGAAAGTTCCCCTTTTTCGCATATATTCATATTTTGACCGAATATTTCATTGAATACAAAACAAGTAAAAACTATATTAAGATTAATGGCAAAGAGAACTAACTGGAAATGTCTATACGTGCTCAATGTCTGAAAAATAACTATTCGCTAAAAGGGAAAAAATTAAATTACTATAAAAAATTTTCTATCGTCAATCACGAAAATATTTTGAACTCTTAACAATAGGCAATGAAACATTCCGTTTCTATGCATATAACTTAAAGCTGTGAATAATGATATTTTATTAAAACGTAGAGATTTTCATTTTAATAGATGATGGTCGAAAAAAGGCATATGTCTGGTATTTTTTAACATTCTTTAATTTATGGTTATTAACTTCCCCAAGTTATTTGGGAATTATTCGAAATTAAAGTTTTAAATATTCATTCATAGTCTGTTGTAGTTGCAATACATAGTTGCTCTTTATTTGTTCTAAAGATACAGTGACTGCATAATAGCTTTTAAGAAGAGGACCACCACAGAAAGTGTTTGAAACGGTAGGCTCATCTGATCGGTTGTGTGATCCAGGAGAGTAAACATACATAAACGCAGTGTTAATATATGTTTAAAATGCTTTCTTTTAGAATTCTCTTTAGAATACCAATTTACTATTTAAAAAACTTTGGAAGTTGCATTAAAAAATGTTCCTAATAATTACAGTAACAGTTTTTTCTGGATCAAGCTCTTGCAATCATCAGTGCTAAAAACACAGGCTGTAAAATGAAAAGGTGGAGTCTGGGGCTACATCAAAATTATTTAAGATATGTATGAGAATGCAGGTACTATAATAAGGAGCATATGAGAAGAAATAGATGAGCTTTTAGTAAGGGTATATTTATATCAGGAAGTTAACTAAGTACTCGTCTCTTTGCAGTGATTTTAGATGAGTTTACAGGGATTATTAAGAGGGATACACCATGGTGTATGATGTTTGCTGATGACGTCGAACTAATTACGGATCAATGAAGAGAGAGAGAGAGCGGGTGAAGGAAAACTAGAGGATTAGAGAACAGCACTGGAAGGGAATAGTTTGAGGATCTGTAGGGCAAAAAACAATACAAAACAAAACAAAAAAACAATACCTGAAAAAACAATACAAAAAGCAATACCTGAAAAAACAATACAAAACCAATTTTGGAAACAGGTATAGAAAGGAAGATATAGTAGTAAGGACAAGGGAACAGTAGCTAAAGTAGGGAGATTAATTTGAACATGTGGGTTCAGTAATACAGTAGAATTTTTATATTGATGAGAATGTGACCAACAGAATTTGTGATGAATAGTTGAAATGGAGATAAGAAAGTGGAGTGTTGTCTGGCCGACAAGTTCCAATTAGGCTGAAGGAGTAATTTTTATAAATCAGTAGTGAGGCGAGAAATGTTATATGGTTTCGGAGTGCTGGCCATTAAAAAAGAAAAAGAAACAACAAAGGTTGGCATGTTAAGATGGATAGGTGGAGTCACTGAAAGGGTTAAGTGAGAAATTAATATGTTAGAGGAAGCTTAAGGGTTGCATTAATTGGGGATGAAATAAAAGAGGGAAGACTGAGATGGTTCGGACATGTAAAGAGAGGGGGGATTAAGATGAACCAATAAATAGGATTCTAGATTTGTGGGGGAGAATTAGCGAGGTTGGAGGGGGGGGTGACCTAACAGGGCATGGATGCGTGTTAGAGGAGATAGAAAGGAATGGCGTAGCGGACTCAAAAACAGTTAGGGTCTAACTGTTAAAGGTTGCTGTTTCATGAAATTAAACTTGCTCTTTGCAATAGCAGAATAAAATGTCACATATTACTATTATCAGGTTACTTTTTTATTTTACGATTTATTATTCTAAGCTGTGATTTGGGAGGATTTCAAATAAGATATAAGGTCGTTTTTTTATTATTTCTACATTGACATACAATCTAAATCGGTCTGAACACTCTTTTGGTACCAATGATTTTTCTAATGTCCTTTTGTTTCCTACAGTGAGAAGTCCGCAGGTCTCTTTCCTTTTTTATTATTTCGAAGTTGAGACAATACTAGTCTCAATCGTTAATATCGGGGCATCAGAAAATCAAAGAAAGTAGATGATGCGTCATATATAAATAGGCCGCCGTAGCCTAGTGGTCATGCGTGCGGGTGCATAAGTAAACGTGCCTTGAGTGACAGGGGTTCAAGCCCGTGACTGCTGAATACGGTGCTGTTTCTTGTATTCAATCTATCATGCGAACTCCTCTGACTTTGGTCGTCCCCGAGTATAAACAGAAAATTTATTTATTTATATCTTCTCCAAGACCAGACATACACCTTGAAGAAGATATGATGCCGTCATATCTTCTCCAAGGTGTATGTCAGCTCTTCCTGTAAAGTAATTGGAGTGAAGCTATAATTCAATTGCTTACAGCAGCGAAGGTGGTTCTGGAGAACCAGTAGTATTCAAATTTAATGAAAATGAGGCACTTTTTTTTTATCATGTTACTGTGTTGCAGCTGGGCGCGTAGCACAGTGGTATTGTCAAATTCCTCGCTACACCGGGTGGAAAAGGCCGGGGTTTGTATCACATCGAAGACACGAGGAACTCTTATGGGCTTTTTTCACTCCGTGGATAGCACTGTCTCCGTCCCTTCACCCCAAAAACTCGGGTTTTTCATCCAACAAAACAGGCAAATCGACCAGAGAACACACGCTATTTATAGACACAATACACATGAGTAGATGAAATAACTTTCCTGGTGACCTTAATGAATTTTTTTTTTCTTTCCCCTGTGTTACAGCTCATACCATATTAGAACTGTTGTGATCAACTGTTCATTCTGCAGGCAGTGCTATCGCAATACATTGCCTACCTATTGAAACAGCGATATGGGCAGGTAGGCTACATACCGTATTTCTTCTAAGTATTGGTTCACAATAGCTTACTTAACATTAGCAAGGTTGGACTAACTGTTTCTTCGCTATTATTTGCTAACGCTGCGGTGTCGTTTCTTGGGTCTCTGTGAATATCCCATTTCAACAAATTTTCTTCATGATATTTGATCTTATATCATCATCTCTCTTTATATGAACTTTTCCCGGACCACTTACTACACGTCTAGAAAATGGTAACATATCATGTTCGCGAAGTGATTGTAGCACTGCGAAAACAGTACAATCATTTATTAATGCGGGACACTATAACTAATACGTGTCATTTCAACAAGAGGTCATTTTATCCAATAAAACAATGATATCAAGGTAATTTCCCTAGAGGCAGTTGAATCGACAGAATCTATAGAGTTTATCGGCTGGAAACTATTATCTTGAACTGAAACTGATTAATTCATTTCCAGATGTAAACTATAGAAACTAGTTCCCGTCACCGAAGTGATTTGAATCCATACCTTTTCACTTTGAATATACAGTACTGTATATCGAAATTTATGCATTTTTGGAAGTCAGTTGGAGTTATAACATCTCAGTACAAGATTAGACTGAAGGGAGAGTTGGGAAGAATTTGAATTAACACCTTTACGCCACAAGGCGTCAAGGTGTTGCGACTGTAAATTGTGTGTTTTAAGGCTAGTTTGTCTATTTTGAATGAAAACAAAATAACTGAGAAAAGCTGGGAAAAAAACAGGACACCTGGTACTAACTGAATAGCCTATTTAAAAAGTTCTGTAAAAGTTTTTCGCCATTTACCGAATTCAAATCAGAACTTTTGCAGTGGACAAAGCTACTGTTCTGTTATGGATGCCCGCAGTATCAAGTAAAATTACCAACTTGACTACTTATTAATTTGAAAAGTGTCACCAATTTGCATTATGAATAACAATAAACAGATTCAGTGTTTAAAAGAAAAAACAACTTAATCTGTCTTCGAATCTAAACATGTATAAAATTTTTTATACCTCACTGTACTAAATAGTACTGATGTTCGAAAAATAAACTTAAACATTTGCTAATGCACCACACTTGTTAAATTTTTGTAACACAGTATTTCTACATATAAGAAAACGAAATACCATAGTTATTATTGTTGGACTTATGCCTAAGAGACAGAAGTAAACATCTTTCGCTCTGGATATTTGCCAATATCTTTAACTTTAAAACTATTTTTAAAACAAGTAATTATTATGCCCTTTTTCACAAATTGACTTCCTTTGAATTTCGGTGCTGGTATTGTTCGTAGTTTATATTGATTTTAAATATATATATATACATGTACAAGCAGATGAATGGATTAGATATGTCAGAACCGCATGAAAACTATGCCCACCAAACAATCAACTGTCTAACTTGTTTATCTGTTATCCCACTCTTCTAATCTAAGGTAAAATTAAAAATTGGCCCATGATCAGTTGTCTGAACTTTGGAGTGTAGATGTTCGGCTTTATGATTAATGAATTCACGAGCTTGCGTTCTATGGGCGCCTATTTCAGAGTATAAGCAATATTTAAACAGTTGTTGTTGGCTTGTATTTTCTTTTACTATGTAACGATTTCGATATTGCGTTCAGTATTTATAGATTATAAAATTTTTAGAATTAATAGTAGTAGGCAAGTGTATGAGCTTATGCAGCATCAGCCAAAAAAAGGGAAAAAAAATCGCACCATTCCCTCCAAATGCCTGTCTAGTTCCTCCTTAAATTTATTCAACCTATCAACTTCCACAACGACAAATGGAAGTTTTTTCCAGCAATTAACCACCCGCTGGCTGAAGGCAAATTTCCGCACATCTATTATATATCTGTCTTTTCTTAATTTGAATTTATGCCCCCTTAGGTTCGTAATCTGAACAAGTGGAAGGATCCCGTCAGAATTCAGCGTGCTCAACCCATTCAAGGCCTTATACACCTCAATCAGATCACCACGTAGGTGCCTGGTCTCCAGCCACTGCAGTTTGCAGAACTTAAGCCTCTCTTGGTAAGAGGATCCCTTCATGCCCCTCACCAGTCTTGTTGCCCCTCTCTGTACACCCTCAAGCAAATCTACATCCTTCCTAAAATGAAGCCTCCAGACCCGTACGCAGTACTCAAGGCGTGACCTGACCACTGCCTTATACAGAGGGCCAATCACCTCCTTTTCCCTGCTAGCAAAATTCCTATGTATCATTGACAAAACCCCATGACCTGCCCTGGCAGCCTGTCTGCATTGCTCAGAAAACTTCATATCTGACTGCACAATTACTCCCAGGTCTTTTTCGTTTTCTACCACCTTAAGTGTAGTACCACACAATTGGCACTTTTCTCTCGGGTTACTTTTACCCATATGCAGTACTTTGCATTTGTCAAGGTTAAACTTCAGTTGCCACTTCTTAGCCCATCTGCCCAAATTATCTAGATCCTGTTGCAGTAGCACACTGCCATTACTGTCATTAACAACCCTGCCAACCTTTGTATCATTTGCAAACTTCGACACTAAGCCTGATATACTTTCATCAATACAAAACAACAGTGGACCCAACACCGAACCCTGTGGGACTCCACTAATAATATTAGTCCACGAAGAGCAGCACCCATTGATTACCATCCTCTGTCTTCTCCCACTCAACCATCCTTTTATCCGTTGCAGCAACTTACCCTTAATACCATTCTTCTCCAATTTGTACAATAGTCTTCCATGCGCAACAGTGTCAAAAGCTTTCCTGAAATCCAAATATATGATATCAAAATTATTTTTTGCATATAGTTCCTTTGTAACCACATCATAATAACCAATTAAATTTGTCAGACAAGACTTTCCCTTAACAAACCCATGCTGTGTCTGAATTATTGCTGCAGTCTTGTCTAGATGATCCTACAATACATCTTTAACCAGTGACTCCATTATTTTACCCGGAACAGAAGTTAAACTAACTGGTCTGTAATTACTCGTGTCACCCTTCGATCCCCCTTTGTGAATTTGCACATCTCCAGTCCGTGGGAACCTCACTGAGTCCAAGGATGCCCTCATAATTGTGGTTCAGGATTTGCTTAGTTGCTTTGATATAACTGGATAAATCCCATCCACCCCAGGTGCTTTTCTTATGTTTAACTTCAACAATTTCTCCTCCACTTTGCTCTCAGTTATTGCAAAATCATTAAGTACCCTGCTACAATTTGATAACCTGCCATTTTCAAACCTTAATAATTCCTCATGTGTGAATGTAGATGCAAAATAACTCATTCAGTTTGTTTGCTTTCTGAGCAGGATCATCAACAGTCGAACCATCGATGTCAAGTGGACCAATCAGATTCAACCCCTTCCTTTTAGAGTTTATATGAGTAAAGAAATCCTTGCTGTTTTTCTTAGCATCTTTTGCCAAGGATTTCTCGTAATCTGCCTTCGCCTGCCTAACCTCCTTTGTGACCTGATTACAGACTAGCTTATATCTGCCATAGGCTTCTGAGTCGCTTGATAATTTATATGCATCCGATGCATTTTTCTTCTCTGTCACGAGTCTCATTAGTTCATTTGATAACCATTTAGGCCTAAACCTTGAATAATATTTCTTAATAGGTATGAAACTTTTAGTAGCATCCACGATTAATTCCTTGAATGCTTCCCACTTAGTTTTTACTTTTGGTAACATCGTCAGTTGATCCCACTGTACAGAATTTAAAAACTGTCTGAGACCACTGTACTCACCTTTATGGAAGCAAAAACCCTTTCCTTTATCCCTGATGGTAATTAAATCTTTTAGTAAATCCCACATCAGTACACTGATCACTGCCACATAGTGGTTCCTTTATCTGTAAATTCTTAATACAGAATGCTCACTGCTGATAACCAGATCAAGAGTATTACTCTCTCTGGTTGCCTCTCGAACATGCTGCTGCAGAAAACAGTTATCCAATAAATCCACAAAAGTCTGACTAGTGTGTGAGTGACCAACCCACAAGTTCCAGTCAATATCTGGGAAGTTAAAATCCCCCATTATAAGACATTCTGATTTACTAGCCGACTCTATTTCTCTGTACAATTGTTCATAGTACTCATTCGGGTCATTAGGCCTATAACACACTTCTACTCTTATTTTTGCTTTCGCAGTGCTTATGTCACACCAAACTGACTCAACAGTGCACTGTTCATCTATATCAACTGAGTGCACTTCTTTTGATTTTATGTTTTTCTTAATTTAACAGCATAACACCTCCTCCCTTCCTATCCTGTCTATCCTTTCTGTACACATTATACTCCCCAAATTCCGGTCTGCATTCCTTATATCTGGGTGACACCACGTCTCTGCTATCCCAACAATATCCGCCTTTGATGTCTTGACCAACACTTCAAATTCATCAAATTTATTTACTATACTTCTAGCATTGGTATATATGCACCTATTCCTATTCCTAGTTACCCTAACACATCCCATATACCCACCTATTTCACGATGAGTGCCATCCGTCCCCGAAACCTCCAACATCCCTCGCTCCAGGTCGCTACTTATTCTAATAGAAGTTGTGCAAGAATCACCTTCACTTCTGCCTGCGGCTACTGTTAAACTATTAGTCTTGTATACCCCCAAGCCAGCAATTTTCCGACCCACATAACACTGCCTCGTAGTATCAGCAAATATTCTTGCACCCTTTCTATTTAAATGTATCTCATCCCTGTAGAAGCAGTCTCTCCTGTTAACAAGTACAGACCAGGCTGAAAAAATTCTATCCCTTGAGCCTTGCACAATCTTTCCAGGGCCGAATTGATCGACAAGGCTCTCATCATATTCTCCCTCCTATCGTGTCTGGGCAGAATTGCAAGCACTTTCAAATTCAACCGTAATTCACAGCTTTTGTTCAACAGTGACTTGTACTTGTTAAGTAATTCTGCCGGTCTCCTACTCTTAATATCATTAGTGCCAACGTGTACAACTATATCACCTTTTGTGCCCTTAAAAGATGATATCCGCTCTACAACGTCATCAACCTTAGTCCCTGGCAGACATACCTTGGTCCTGTTCCACTTATCTTTTTTTTACAAAGCATGTTTCCCGTTTCCCTGACAATAGAGTCACAAACAACTACTAGTTCCTGTGGGACCAGTGCATTCTGCCTTAGGGGTTGCCGCTGTGTCGCGCGATGACCAAGTGCAAGCTCTGGCGTTGATGTGGGCAGCTGAGAGCTTGATAGGCCCCTCAATTCAGATCCTTCAAAGGTATCCACCCTATCCTTTAAGCTTTCATATAGGCCCATAACAACGCTGAGTTGTCGCCTGATTTCCTTACATCGCGCACATACAAAGACATCCCCCATGGCAATATCATGTTCTGTTCCAGAGAGTTCGGCAAACATTTCACAAGTTGCACATTTTTTTTAGACTGTGATGCGTTGTAGAGTCGCCCCCCTCAGTTCTCTCCCCGAGTCACAGCACTCCTACCACTTTGTGCCCGTTGTTTTGCTGCTCTAATCTGGGGCATGATATTTTAAATTAATAAGATCAATAAATTTAATTAATAAATGTCAATACTACGCTATTTAATAGAAACCGTGATGCGTATTACGCTATATAATTATACGTTAGAGCTACCTAGTTAACACAATTAAAATTTTGAATTCCCTACTACTCTATACAAAAACAATGGCTGCAAGATTCGAACGAAATAACGTTTTTAGCATTAGCATTAGTAGAGGCATTTGATGCAAGAAAGCAAGCTTATGCAGCATTAGCCAAAAAAAAAAAAAAAAAAACCCACTTCCACTTCACCCCTCTGTTCGTTCAAAATACCTGTCCAGCTGAGCCTTAAACTTATTTAGGCTATCAACCTCCACCACAAGGGATGGAAGTCTGTTCCACCAACCAACCACCCGCTGGCTAAAGGCAAATTTCCGCACGTCTATCCTACATCTGTCTTTCCTCAATTTGAATTTATGCCCTCTCAGGTGATTTTTCTGAGGTAGAGGAAGAATCCCATCAGCATTGAGCATGCTTAAACCATTCAAGGCTTTATACACCTCTATCAGATCACCTCGCTGGTGCCTAGTCTGCAGACACTGTAATTTGCAAAACTTAAGCCTTTCTTCGTAAGAGCACCCCTTTGTTCCATTCACTAATCTTGTTGCCCTTCTTTGTACTCGTTCCAGCAGCTCTACATCCTTCTTGAAATGAGGCCTCCAGACCTGTATACAGTACTCTAGGTGTGGCCTGACCATCGCCTTATACAATGGAATAATCACCTCCTTATCCCTGCTGGAAAAATTCCTGTATATCATTGACAATACTCCATGAGCTACTCTTGCAGCCCGTCTGCACTGCTCAGAGAACTTCATATCTGCCTGCACAACCACCCCCAAGTCCCTTTCATTCTCTACCACTGTCAGTGTAGTACCACAGAGTTGATACGTTGCTCTGGGGTTGCTGTTTCCCATGTGTAGTACTTTACATTTGTCAATGTTAAACTTCATTTGCCACCTCTCAGCCCATCTGCTCAACCTTTCCAGATCCTGTTGCAGCAGCATAGTGTCAGTAGTGTCCTTGACAACCCTGCCAACCTTTGTATCATCTGCAAACTTGGACATTAAGCCCGATATACCATCATCAATATCATTTATAAATACAGAAAACAATAATGGACCCAACACTGAGCCCTGAGGGACTCCACTAATAACATCAGTCCACGATGAGCAGTGTCCATTGATTACCACTCTTTGTCTTCTCCCCCTCAACCACCCCTTTATCCATAGCAGCAATTTGCCTCCAATGTCACACTGCTCCAATTTGTGTACCAGTCTTCCATGTGCAACAGTATCAAAAGCCTTTCTAAGATCCAAGTATATAATATCAAAGTTATTCCCTGCATCCAGTTCTTTTGTGACTGCATCATAGTATCCAATCAAGTTGGTCAGGCAAGACTTCCCCTTAACAAAACCATGCTGTGTCTGAGCTATAACTGAAGTCTTGTCTAAATGATCCTGCAGTGCTTCTTTAACCAGTGCCTCCATTAATTTTCCTGGAACAGAAGTTAAGCTCACAGGTCTATAATTACTTGTGTCAGCCTTTGATCCTCCTTTGTGAATTGGGGTCACATTTGCACATTTCCAGTCTATGGGTACCTCCCCTGAGTCCAAGGAAGCTCTCATAATTATGGCTAAGGGTTTGCTTACTTCCTTTGCTGCCTCCTTTAATATAACTGGATAGATCCCATCCACCCCGGGTGCCTTTCTTGTGTTTATCTTCAACAGTTTCTCCTCCACTTTACTCCCAGTTATTTCAAGATTCTGTAGCTTACTGCTATAGTTGAATACACCTCTGGCATTCCCCTTGCTGAATAACTCCTCATGTGTGAATGTCGATGCAAAATATTCATTTAGTTTGTTAGCTACCTGAGCAGGATCATCAACAGTTGACCCATCAATATCAAGTGGACCAATCTGATTCATCCCCTTCCTTCTAGAGTTTACATAAGTAAAGAACTCTTTGCTGTTTTTCTTTGCATCCCTTGCCAAGGATTTCTCGTAATCTGCCTTCGCCTGCCTAACCTCCTTTGTAACTTGGTTGCATATCAACTTGTATCTATCATAGGCTTCTGTGTCATGTGTTAATTTGTATGTATCCCATGCATTTTTCTTCTCTGCCATATGCCTCATTAGTTCATCTGACATCCATTTTGGCCTAAACCTTGAACAATATTTCTTAGTTGGTATGTAAAGCCTAGTAGCTTCCAAGATAAGTTCTTTGAATGCTTCCCATTTTGAATTTGCTGTTGGTAACATCATCAGTTGGTCCCACTGTATAGAATTTAAATACTGTCTCAGTCCATCGTAGTCGCCTTTACGGAAGCAATAACCCTTCCCTTTACCCCTAATGGTAGTTACCTCTTTGAGTAAATCCCACTTCAGCACACTGTGATCACTGCCACCTAGTGGTTCATTTATCTGCAGATTCTTAATGCATGAAGAATCACTGCTGATAATCAAATCAAGAGTATTACTCCCTCTAGTTGCCTCCCGAACATGCTGATGTAGAAAACAATCGTCCAATAATTCCACAAAAGTCCTGCTAGTGTGTGAGTAACCAGCCCCCAAATTCCAGTCAATATCTGGGAAATTAAAATCTCCCATTATAAGACACTCTGATTTACTGGCCCACTCTATTTCCCTGTACAGTTCCTTATTATACTCATCAGAGTCATTAGGCCTATAGCACACTCCTACTCTCAATTTTGATCTCCCAATGTTTATGTCACACCAAACTGACTCCACACTGCACTGTCCAGCGATGTCGACTGGCTTCACTTCCTTGGTTTTTATGTGTTTCTTAACTAATAGCATAACCCCTCCTCCCTTCCTATCCTGTCTATCCTTTCTGTAGACATTGTACTCCCCAAATTGCAGTTCTGCATCCCTTATATCTGTGTGACACCACGTCTCTGATATCCCAACAATATCTGCCTTCGATGTTTTGAGCAATACCTCAAATTCATCAAATTTATTTACTAAACTCCTAGCATTGGTGTACACACAAGTATACCTGCACCTGTTTCTATTCTTAGCTACTCTAACACAACCCATGTGTTTACTTGTACCGCAATGGCTCCCAGCAGTCTCTGAAATACCATGCATCTTGTTTTTCAGGCTTCTGCTCATTCTAATAGAAGCAGTGCAAGAATCTCTTTCACCTCTGCCAGTGGCTACTGTCAATCTATTGGTCTTTGTCTCCCCCCAAGCTAGCAGTTTTCCGACCCACCTAACACTGCCTCGATAGCATCAGCAAATATTCTTGCACCCTTTCTATTTAAGTGTATCCCATCCCTGTAGAAGCAATCTCTCCTGTTAACAAGTACAGTCCAGGCTGAAAAAAATTCTACCCCTTGAGCCTTGCACAATCTTTCCAGGGCCGAATTGATCGACAAGGCTCTCATCATATACTCCCTCCTATCGTGTCTGGGCAGAATTGCAGACACTTTCAAATTCAACCCTAATTCTCGGCTTTTGTTCAACAGTGACCTGTACTTGTTAAGTAATTCTGCCGGTCTCCTACTCTTAATATTATTAGTGCCAACGTGTACAACTATATCACCTTTTGTGCCCTTAAAAGATGATATTCGCTCTACAACGTCATCAACCTTTGCCCCTGGCAGACATACCCTGGTCCTGTTCCACCTATCTTTTTTACACAGCATTTTCCCCGTTTCCCTGACAATAGAGTCACCAACAACTACTAGTTCCTTCGGGACCAGCGCATTCTGCCTTAGGGGTTGCCTCTGTGTCACGCGATGCCCAAGTGTAAGCTCTGGCGTTGATGTGGGCAGCTGAGAGCTTGATGGGCCCCTCAATTTAGTTTCTTCGAGGGCATCCACCCTGTCCTTCAAGCTCTTATATAGGCCCACAAGAACGCCGAGTTGTTGCCTGATATCGATACACTCCTTGCATCGCGCACACACAAAGACATCCCCCTTGGCAGTATCATGTCCCGTACCCGATTGCTCTGCAAACATCAAGCAAACAGTGCATTTTATAAGGCTGTGAGTCAGAGGACAACTGCCCCCCTCAGTTCTGCTCTGAGCCACAGCACTTCCATTAGCTTGAGCCTTTTGCTTTGCTGCTCTGGTCTGAGTCATGATTCTATTTACGTATATTAAGTAGTAATCTACAAAAACTCTTTATCTAAATTAAAAATAAAAATAACCAGTGTAATTATAACTATAAGACTAGGTATAAAGTACAATATAACATAACAATTAGGTAAATAAAAAGTAAACACATCGCTTTTTCGGAGCCTGTAATTCACAGCTGTAATTTTTAAAGAGAGTCAGCGCCCTCATTGTTTCACGTTCTAAAAATAAACACATTTCTGATTTCGAAACTAACTTCGCATCGTGACAACTTCGTGTGCCGCGTGTTAATAAAACAGAAGAAATAAATTTTCTAGCCTTACAACCTATTGCATCACATGAAATTTGTATTAGTTCGTGATCACTTTGCTTTTATACAATTTTTTCATTAATTCAATTTTTTTCTTATTAACAACATGCACCTCTTTAAAATGTTGGCAATGACCTCAGTCTGCAAACGAATATGTTGTTACTGTATATCCCAACAACAGAATAGTTTGAATCATTTGAATTATGTTGACCGTTTTTAGAAATAACTAAGTTTTTTTGATTCATTGTTGAGTATTAAAATAACCACTAGGTATTGGTGCAGTTTAATGGCATTTATGTGAATGTAGTTGAAGAGTGTTAAAAAATAAAATATTTATCAACAAAAAAACTCATGGACAAGATAACTTATCTTGTCCGTGAGGAGTAATTTGACAAGATAAGATATTCTCATTCCAGTGTAGATGATATTTTAAACTTTTATAGTGTTCGTTTAACCTTATCTAGAGCATTCTGGAGATTCGCCATAGAGCTGTAAGTAAATTGCAAAAAGGCAACTTGAAACCGACCCACATCTTTTGATTATTACCTCATGCTTAGATATCGTCGTTTTTTATTGTAATATTTCGTATCAGAAAGCTACTTCGTTAGAATTCAACTGTATATTGCCAAAGGGGAAAAAATAGAAAAAGCTTCAGCACTATAATCAGACCGAAGGCCACAGAATGAAATGCTAAAATGCTATTACCTTCATGGAATTCCCGCTTGTGATAAATCTGGCCAAGGTTCCAGGGACATTCCCTCCCCTGAAAATTTTCAGAGATTACGCACGCATCTGAACATTCTCCCATGAAGTCTATGAGTAGAGTTAAGACTAACTGGAACTTATCATTCACTTTAGTTTACCATTGTGTTTTTCTACGACTGGCTTTTGTGCGCAGTCCAGATGCCATCTTGTTATAGAGCTCCTTTGCGGCTTGGACATATGATTTTCTTCTATATTCAAGTATGCGTCCACAGGGCAGATGGAAAAATAACTTTAAATTATGGTATGCTTCAGTTAGTTTGGGCACTTTCGGATCTTATATCATATCGTTTTCAGTGATTTATTTATTATGACTTTTTCTCCTTATGAGATTTTTTCCCTCTCCGTTACGGGTACTGGTACCAAGTGCATGGGGTGGTTGGTTGTGTCCAGTTACTATTATTATTATTATTACTGTTGGCACGGAGTTTCTGAAGTTACATGTAAGTGGGCTTTGGGAGGTCTATGACTGCTACATTCTTGTGGAGGCTCTTTGGCACCATGCCGGTGATTGACACAGTGATCAGGATGGTCATTACTTGTTTCATATGCCACATTCCTTTGACTTCCTGTCTTAGATCTGTGTACATCCTGGTCTTTTTATTGTAGATTTCTGGTGGTTGCTGGTGTTGGGCACTGATATTTGATCGAGTAGATAGCCATTTTCTTCTTGTCGATGAGGGATCATCTAATTATTATTATTAGTCATATAGTACAAGGACGCCTGAGGCTTATGTTGCACCGGCTAAAAGAAAATTTCCAAGTTACCCTGAGAGAGAGAGAGAGAGAGAGAGAGAGAGAGAGAGAGAGAGAGAGAGAGAGAGAGAGAGAGAGAGAGAGAGAGAGAGAGAGAGAGAAAGAGTGATGATATCCAGCTCAGGATCCTGAGTGTGCCAAGCCCATGCTCACCAGATGTGAGCCCCTAGGGTATTGTTCGTTATTATGGCGTGGTCCCAATATAGTTTGCAAATAGGAATCTCTAGTATCTAGATCATGTGAGGTTCTTGCGAGATAAAAAAAATATTTATATGAAATTACAAAGAATTCTGTTAGCAATTTGAGGAATAAAAGAGAAGCGTCTAAATATGCTGTTGTTATTGTTATTGGATTTTTTTAGTAGCATCGGCAACTAAGGCCATGTTGCTCCGTGTATAATTTCTGTCAATTGTGTGTTCTGAGGTCGATTTTCTGTTTTTCTGGATGAAAAATCCGAGTTTCCGGGAGAAGAAACTATGCTACCCTCGCCTGAGACCGACTAACTCAACAACGTTCTGAAAAAGACCCATAAAAATTCCTCCCGTCATCGACAGGATTCGAACTCAGGTCTTTTCCACCGGATGTAGGGAGGACGGCGATACTACCAACGAGGGCTAAATATGCTGTTTGAATGTTTATTTGATCCTATACTAAGTTATGTGTCAAGAGCATGGGACAGTTGATAAAGTCTCAATCAGAAGGCAGTTGTTAGCTGCACAGAAATCAGCCCTATCGAGTATCACTAAGGCATATAGAACCTTGTCAAATAACGCTCTGCATATTTTTTACGGAAAGATTCCAGCAGATTTGTTTGTGGGTAAAAGGATTCTTAAATGTGCTGTAAGGGAAAGAATCGTAACAATGCTAATGGGAATAGAGGTAGAGGAGTTGGAGAATATTGTTATTATTATTATTATTATTCAGTTTATTAAGCTTGATTTCACCCCCCCCCCCCGTACAACTGGTACAGCTAGAAGGGTGTACATAGAATTATAATTGAAAAATACGTACATATATTAAAAGGTCGTCGTGAAGGAAGAGCACAATATGAGAAACCGAGCAAATGATGCCTACTACAACAACTGCTTTGTACTTTCTTAAGAGTTGTCTATGGTGTATCTACACCGATATTATATAGATAATTAACTCTTAACGTATTATGCCTTGTGCATTTAGTTATTTTTAAATACTGTCATATACACCTTTTGGCATCTCTCATATTGTGTGATTATCTTCACAACTGGGTCGTCATGTCTGTAATACCAGGGTACCTGCCCGTCCATTGATGATAGGCCAATAGCCTTTAAACGCATCACGGGTACCTACCCACCCACCGAAGAAGGGCCAAATAGCCCTGAAACGGCACCAGGGGGAGCCTGATGATGTCCGGAGTTTCCAAGAATAGGTAACACTGGGGAAGCGTTGCCTATTCGAGGAGTTTTTGTGTGGTGTGAATTGAAGGAGTTACTGTCCCTTTCATTCTTCTACGCCGTTTCTTTTCCTCTTCCACTCCTACTATTACTTTCCCTCTACCGTTTTGCTTTTCTAAGTCTAATAGGGACAACTGGATAGTCGAGTTATTATCCCACGCAAATATAAAATAGCCTTGAAACGGGTACTTAACCACCGAAGAAGGGCCAAATAGCCCCGAAACGGCACCAGGAGAGCCTGATGATGTCCGGAGTTTCCAAGAATAGGTAACAACAGCCTTCTCCACTGGGGAAGCGTTGTCTATTCGAGGAGTTTGAGTTTTTGAGTGGTGTGAGTTGAAGGAGTTACTGTCCCTTTCATTCTTCTACACCGTTTCTTTTCCTCTTCCACTCCTACTATTACTTTCCCTCTACCTTTTTGCTTTTCTAAGTCTAATAGGGACAACTGGATAGTCAAGTTATTATCCCACACAAATACAAAATAGCCTTGAAACGGTGCCTTCTGAGTGGTGGTACAGTACTCACTGAGAATAAGTAACAATAGTCTTCTCTATTAGTGAAGCGTTACTAATTCGAGGTAGTGCAATATCATGGCAACTTGTCGTAAAGGAAGAGCACAATATGAGAAACAGAGCAAATGATGCCTACTACACAACTACTTTGTAGTTTTTTTTATGGTGTATCTACACCGATATTTTAGTTAAGGGTTTATAGATGATAAACCCTTAACTCTTAACGTATTACGCCTTGTGCATTTAGTTATTTTTAAATATATTAAAAGGACAATAGATAACATTTTACAATGCGCTTGCCTGAAGTTGGAATAGCATATGTATACATATTTACAAGAGGAAGAAAACTTACATTTACATATATACAAAGAATTAAATTAAGTTTACATAAATTCAACCTATTAAATGATAGCCAAAGTCGTGAACTTTAGAAAATTTTATGCATCTGTCGATGGCATGTGATGGACTGGTAGATGGAGTGACTTGATCGTGTTTGTCGAGATTCACTGGAGGTCGGTGCTTCGATGCAAGTCTTTCATGATATTCTTCCTGTATTTCTTATCATCCATTAGTTTGTTGGGGTTAATTTTCAGATTGTTGAAATGCATGTAGAATATATCTAGAGATGGTGAACGGGTTCCCATGGATCCTGTTCAACCACCTCAGAACCCAATATTCAATTGCCAGGTATTTCTTTACAATAAATACTTGATGGGCGGAGGACCATAACTCAGACGCGTATAAAGCAGTGGACGTAAGACACCTTTCAATGTACTTGTATTTGCATACCCTGCCCATCAGTACAGCTAGGAATAAAATTTCGCAAAGTATCTTTAGATTGTGGCAGGATCGTTGGGATAAAGCAAATCAGGGAAGAGACACTTATAGATTCATCCCTAAGGTTCATAGTATCGATCTTAAGAAGAGGCCGTGGTATGTATTGGAGGCCAATGTGGTGACTTTAATAACTGGTCATGGACTCAAGAAAGAGTTGAAATACTTTAATTTAGTGGAAAGTGACTTATGCCGTTGTGAAAAGGTTGAATCTAGTTCACATGTTATGTTTGAATTCCCGAATTATTGTGACCTGAGGTTTAATCTGAATATAATGGTCGAGGGTATTACAAAAGATAGTAAACTAATTCTGTACAAACAGTATTTTAGAGAATTTTGTAAATTTGTAGACAGTGGTTTTAAAAGAAGGCACTCTACACAGTGCATTTAGAGGAATGGTTGAGCCCTGTAAAATTGAAGGAATTTTATATAACCAAATTCATTAGTGCATAATGTAAATAAAATATTTGTAAATAGAGTTACGTTTACGTATATTGTATAGACAACATTATGTAAATATACATAGCCATGTAAATAACTATAAATTGTAAATGGTATACGCGATACACGTTTTATGTATCCATAAACTTTTGTTTCAAACATTATATCCATGAGGTTTCCTGAATAATGCTGGAACATTTTCTGGTGGATTGTTGTATTCAGATGCCCTTGATTTCCAAGTGTATATAGAGTTTAAACTGTACAATGCTATGCTAATGTATTATAACAGTGTTGTATGGTTCAGTAAATGAAATGGAAAAATGAAAAATCCCGAAGGAGTATGTTAGTACTGGGACTAACATATTTAGGATTATTATTATTTAAATTAATTTTTTTACTATTTTGGTTCACCCCCTGTTCAACAGCCTGCTACAACAACAGCCTTGGTTCAACAGCCTGCTAGCTTGAACGGTATAAGATTTGCTGAGAGCAATCTTGAAAAAAAAATAAATAAAAATAAATAAAAAGCTAAGGTGAAAAATTACTCAGATAATAAAGAGACGAGCTCTGTTGTTGATAATGAATCCAAAGTAAATGTAACGAACAACGTAAATGAGAACCACGATGATTAAAAAGAACGATACAATAGTATACCTTGTCAAAGTGTCAGTTTGTAAAATTATGAGCAAATATAGAGTCATAGTCTGATCACTTTAGAATATTTTAGAAACTGTTATACACTTGTCATTTAATGCTTTTTGGAAATGACTAGACTTCGAAAAGACTAGTTATTTAGTATAAATGAAGAATGACGTTTGAACGACTGACAGAAATGAAAAGTGAAATGTTTTAGATTTGGTAATCAATTCAGTGTGTTTATCAAATGTTCCTACTTGCATAATTTCTATTCGGTAAAATGAAATTGGGTAATAAAAATTCCAGTTTTAATTTCGGGTTGGTTAACTGATATTTAATTAAACATGCTCCATAACTATTCTACTGGCAATACTGTATTTTCTTTAGACCTTTCGAAAACACTGGACTTCGTTAGCGCAAACCAACTGCAGTTATTTTTAGAAGATTCTCCTTGGGTGGAAAGCATTTCTAGTAAATTAATTTGAAGGAAGAAATTATGTGACTAGTTACAGTTTTAATATTAACTATGCTGATGATATTGTGATGTTTAGGAAACGGCCGTAAATTAAGTTATCAGAATGTTTGGCATTTCCTTCGAGAATTCGAAGATGAAGTATTCAACCTCATCGGTGTATTTTGCGACTTTTTGCCAAAGGAAATTTCTTTTTGTTTTGTCAAATAAAATGGAGGGAATAACAGCTGTTAAGGGGCTTTATTTTATCGACATGGTTTTTATTTCATCGACAGGTCTTAACTGAGCTAGCGAAAAATCCGCTAGCTGAAGCCCATCACGAAGAACTGTCTTTCTTTTATGATTCAAAAAAACCCTTATAAAAATTTGTCTTAGCATAAAAAGATGAACAGGAAAGCAGTTGTCTGCGTTTGGAGTTAGAGATTATTGAAGTATCATCTGCGATTGGAAAATTGAAGTACCGAGAAGATAAGATGAGAAATAAAAAAACAAAAATCTTATGAACATTTCAAAAACTACCACACTAAAACTTTAATAATCTTTATTAAAACTTTAATAATAATAAGAAGCATCCATTCTCTGTGAGAGTTACTTCAAAATGTTCAAAGAGAATCCCTCTAAAGGAGAAGCTCCAAAATGTTTTATTTCTTTCCGTATCTTTTTTGTTGGAGGAGAGGGTTTACTGAAGGAGGGGGGAGCATCGGCGAAATTTCATTACAGAATGCCTCTGGGGACATCAGTCTTTAGATCGGAAGTATTTATATTGAAAAATTGAAAATTTGCAAAATTCATAAAAAAAATATTCTGATTGTTATTCGCCGCCGTCTAATTCAAAACTTCTACCTGTATTTAATTAAAATATGAAGTAAAAGTAGATATTGGAATATGAAATACTCTCTTAAAATTGTGAAAGTTGAAAGATTTGTTCCTAAACTGTCTTCAGGAGAATTTGTAATAGAGAGCTGGAGCAGTTTAGAATTGACACAGCCAAGTCTATAAGACGTCAGTATACTGTAATGGTCCAGATTTTCCATTTTGCAGATGAAATATTCGAATTTCTGGGAGGGAACATCGTGCTGCCCTCGCTTGAGACGGACTAGGTTTACCACGATGTGAAAATAATCCATAAAAATTTATTCCGTCAGAGTTGAGAACTGCATCGTTTTCACCAACGGGTATCAATGGAACTTTTTAACTTTACAGTAGCCATGTAATACTGAAAACAGTCCCTTTTAGCTGGATCAAAAGAAATGGTTGAAATAAAGTTCATGAAACCTTGTTGAATACTTGTCTACTTTCTATCTCATTGCGACCATGGTGACCACATTATATTTTGCATTTCTCTGCGAAAAGAGGGTAATTAATATAAGTAGGGTAAGAAGAAGTGAGGAACTGGATCATGCTAAGCGTGGTCTCGTTCCTTATGCTATAGTTTGCTATAGTTTTTCTCGTTCCTTTGCTATAGTTTTTAAACTAAAATTAGTTCTGAAGGCCGAGTAGATCTGTTTCTTCCTCACGCTCTTTTTGTAAAGCTGAACTCATTTTCGACTGTTTGACATGAATTAATTTAAGTAATATAAGAATTCAAGCAATATATTCAAGTTCATAATCCTTAGAAACAATACGACAGCTTTTTATTCTAGAATTCAAAAAATTCTAAAATTCTTTTTAGAATTTTTAGAATTTTAGAAGTACAAACATACATACAGTATCTTTGAAATATATTTTTTATTCGCATTTATATTTTAGTTGGTCCTTTCCCCCATGTTATCTTATTTGTTTTTCAAGCTATACGCTGTTAGAAGAATAATTTTTATGTAGTGCACACTTACAGCAAACAACATGTACCTACTTTACTGAAACACGTTCTTTTAAACTGCTTCAGTCGATGCTCTTCTCACTTAATGACTGCAAATAGATGGAGTCATCACGCGTATCTTTCAAAACCTAATACTAGGATGAAGAATTACTCTTTTCTTTATTTTTCAAATTATGTTTTTTGCTGCGTATGAATAATGTGTTTGCAGTTCTCACTCAATTGCAATCATTGAAGCATAGATTACATGTATGAATGCCGAAATGTGCCAACAACTCGGTCATGCAGGCGCCATGCAACCTACAACTTACATCTAGATTCTGGAGTGGAGTTACTTTCTTTTCCTTTCTTTCTGAATTAAACTGTTCGTTGCTATAGTAACTACGCGCATCCAGTATCTGATCTGTCAGACAACGGCTTTAAGCTCTTCGTGTCTGATGACGGGGCCTGTCATAACATCGGAAAGCTCCTGTTACTGCAGTAAGCCTTGTTATTGCAGTACAACGAACAAGCTGTTATAATAGTTTCTAGCAATGGGCAGATACACAAGAAGCATTTGAAGTAAAAAAAATCAGATGGTATAACTCTTCTACCAAAAAGAAAAAAAAAAAAAAAAACTCACACAGTACCACAATATTCAGAGATGTCCAAAGTTTAATTTTTCAGTTAATAACTTCACTGACGTGATTGACGAAAAACGTAAAATCGAAAACCTAACAAGTTGTATTTGATCGGTTTATTTAGAATAAGCGTCCAAGTAGCTAAGGACAAAAGGCGAGCCTTCGTGGGTAGCACAGTTGGTATAATCTCATAATACCAAACACACAAATTATTGTCTCCTGCAGTTCTCTAAGTGTTTTTGGTTTCTTTGGTTACTTTTTTGGTTACTGAAACATCCATTTTGTTCCAACGATTTTCAATTGGATTGAGGTCTGACTATTCCCAGGCCATATTGTGTAAGTTGATTTATCCTTCAACCATTTTTGCACCTGTGGACAGTAAAGACAGCGCAATAAATTACACTAATTTAAGCAAGAGCGCGACGTTTCATAAATTTAAAACTTTTGCTAATTTTATGAAGTAGTACTTACGATTTTGGCTCTGTGATATGGAGCACAATCGTCCTGAAAAATGCAATTAGCAACATCCCCATAGGAATCTGTAATTGTAAGAAGTAATTTTATTCTCAAGAATGTTCTTGTACACCCTAGCAATCACTGTACCCATCACAAATTCAAGACGACTAACTCCTTTATGTGAAATACGGTCCCCATATCATTTGAGATGCAGAATGTTTCACTATGGAGCCCACACAGTCAGGATGAAATTCTTCTCCTCTTCGTCTAACAGTCTGCTGGCCGTCCGAATCATGCAAGTTGAATTTTGATTCATCAGAAAAAATAATACATTTCACTGATCCTCAACCCAACTTTTTCCTAGCATTTAAAAAAAACAAATTACTGATGGAGCAACTCTCCCACAGGGTCAGCGAGGGATGCCTAAACACCCATGTTTTCTTTTTCTTTTTTATTTGTAATGTGTAGTTTTTGCTTCAGAATAATTTTTATAATGACACTGGTAAATTACTGTTTATACTATATTAAAATAATGAAGAAATGCTGTTTTTCCTAATAGATATTAAATTTCTATAAAAAGTGCGACCTCTCTGTTACATTCACAGCCCATTGTTCACACAAGAAGTTGAGAGAGAGAGAGAGAGAGAGAGAGAGAGAGAGAGAGAGAGAGAGAGAGAGAGAGAGTTTGTGTGTGTGTGTGTGTGTGTGTGGTTCGGATCATATTTTTTTATCACTACAGAATAGATAGGGATTGATGCTGAGCATTTTAATTAGCTTTACGGGAGAGGTAGGGCAAAATACGGTCCCGGGAAGATATTCTGTAAGTTAAGGGATGGTTTTTGTCTGGAACTGGCTACCAATTTGTTTTTCATGTTCTTGAGTGAAATTTCCATTTAAAAGTTCGACCATGAGGCAATTACTAACTATTGCTTGAACAATATTGCAGTGCTCTCCTGTGTGGTTATTTTCATTCATGTGATTGTGTAGTGGATAAACTGCATTATTTCAAATATTATTGGAGCAACCTACATTATAAAATCAAGTTCAAAATTGACTAAACGCAATTCATGTAAATTATGGAAGATGGATACCATGAGGCTCGCATACTTACATAATCTGGAATCAGGAGATGAAATTCTCTATAAAAAATGAATTTTTTGACTATATAATTTTTTGAAGTTTAGGGGCATCATAGAAGTATATACGAGTATAATTAAATATGCTTATTTAATTGCATATTAACAAAGGGTTAATAACAATGGATAGAAAAATAGATAAATTGTCCAGTGATTACAGGTTATAAGATCAAGATTCACTTCAGCACTTTCATCACTGGACAATACCATTCATGTTTGGGTAGTTGGCTGAGAATCGTAGAGAGCAAATGCACTGAAATGACCTCAGGCCCAAAAGGACTTGAGCAATACCCTCTTAGAAAAGACAAGTGTTTCGTAAACCCGAGCGCATTCCCTGCTCGACGAAATGCGTCTGATTGAATGGAATAAACCACGTTTCGATTATACGGCATCATGGTTTACAGTATCAGTGTTTACAAATTTGATTTTTGGATTCGTGTGATTTAGTTACTGTAATTTAAGAGCTCTCCTACAGATATATAGTATCATATTAATTGATGATTTCGATTTTTCCTATTTGTTTCATATCTTCTTATCGAAAATGTTTCAGTTATTTCCGGATTATCGTTAGTAACTATCATTTTTGAATTAAAAATAACCACGTTGCAAACTAAACTCGATGTAAAGATCGGCATCATAGTAACGAAACCTCATTATTTTTATTAATATTAAAGAAATATTATATACTCATCATTCTTACAGGTTGTGATAAACGGCCATAAGAAACTGCATAAAATATGATTTTTCCATTATAAACGCATTATAAGGGATACTATACTGATTATGATCACGCAGAATTATAATTATAAATAAGTTCATATTTTTAAATAAAAAAATAATGAATTCACTGCGATGATGTGTTATGCCCAAGCATCTACATGAAAATCAAATGTTTTCTCCCACTTGACAATAAAACAGTGACGATTAAGCAATAGCTTGCCAAATTATGGGGACCTACAGTGGTCGACTGGCACCAGAACATTTCGAATATGATCAGAATATGGTCTGTGTAATATTTCGATCCAGCCTTATTTATTTGGTAACCCTCATTTAGTATTTTTACCAACTTTCGTTGAGAGCCGACCTACAGGACCTTGTGAAATTAATTTCATTTTACTGAACTACTTCGTCTGTAGGTGCGTAGTAGCTTTTTAAAATATATTGAGCTCCTAATTACAGTAAGGAAAACAATATATTTCTTTTTTAATTACGAATTATGATATCGTATTTTCTAAGCAGTAAAATCTGAAGAAGCTCAACTATTAACTTCCCAACAAGCGAATTTCACAGTCTGCAAACCTTTGTCCTTTATTAGATTCAATCGATCGTGAACTGACTAAATTAACCCACAAACTTCTGTATCATTCCTTTTAACATGGTTTAGAATTACTGTCTTACAAAGATTATTGCATTTAAGGAACGTAGTTAACTGGTCCAATATTCCCACTAAACTCAAAATAGGCAAAGTACATTAACAACTCAAGCCATTTATAGCAATCGACAAAGTTTTAACTGCTCCATTTAAGTCACCTTAGATAAAGCGAGACGTGTTTGAGCACTTTCGCAATTACTGTTAAAGTAGGTAACTATTAAACATCAAAATTAGTATATTGATCTCTCGCTGTTAAGGCAAACCCCATCGAACACCCTTTTAAATAAATGAGAATGACCAGAATTTGCATATCATTAGAAACTAATGTATAGAATTACCGCAAAAGTAGTTTTTCGGATCTTTCATGACAACTTTCCTTGGAAGGCGTTAATAGAGTTTAAAGGTGAAATGATCATAAGCTAGTACGGATTAGGTATCCTAAATCAACTGCACAAGTGGGTATTAATTCCTTGAGTGGAAGGCTGAAGCAAGTAATTATGCTTGTGATCGATCTGATAGAGTAACGTAGATTACTAAGTGATGAGAGATGATAGTGAAATGGATTATCAAACATAGCAGACTTTTTAACTTCGGTAATCGAAAGAAAAATTTGGAACTAGAGACCAAATAAACCCACAGTTGCTCTGGTTGTTGGGCGCCTCCGTAGCCAGGTGGGAAGGAGCAGCAGTGTGTAGCGCACGCTTCTTGATTAGACCGGGGTTTGAGCCTGTCACCACCAAATACGGAGGATGCGGAAAGGTCAAGGGAATGACCACCGCATATTCCCTGAGCAATATGGCCTTAGTTGCTAATGCTCCTAAAAACCCAACAACAACAACAATAGCTCTGGTTGTTTGGAATAATTAAGTAAAACAACTAAACGACCAAAAACTGAAGTTTTTGGTTGTTTGAAGGTTGTCAGGATATCTTGTACTGTGGATATTTCGCGAAATGAATAAACCTGAGTAACTGTAGAGGGTAAACCAAATGGTCTTCGATTAACTCAGCCATGACGTGAAAAACAAGCACATAAAAGTTCAATCTGTCGAGACAGGATTCGAACCTAGGTTATTGCAAACGATATGAAAGAGCAACAAGTATAGCCACCGTGATAGAAAAAAAGGGCTGCATACATAATCACGCAAATAGATATTATGTGCAGTATACAATGCACTTTATATATTTATACTTTTTCCATTTGTTACATAGGTAACAAATTGCGTGTCAGATAACAGCTACTAAAACCATTATTATTTAGTCTTACATTACTTACATTAAATTTAGTCTTACATTACTTTTAAAAATTAATTCACGTTAAACATTTCTCTGAATTAGCCACTAACATGAATTATTTTCATTTTACAATTCTTAAAAGAACTACTGGGTGGAAACACTACAGTGTTTAAGTTTTGCATGCGAAGATATACATAACTTCGCATGCAGAACAGTTTTTATATGGTTACGCTTACACAAACTCATCCATACCGGTTTGTTTGTGATGAAACCATCATGACATACCCTGTCTGAATGTGTGTTTATAGTCGAACAATACATTTTGTTTAAAATGGAATGCAAACTTCAAAGCGGAATTTCGAGAAAATATCCCGAATTAAATTGTTGATTTATTTGTCACTGGTGAATAAAAATATTCTCTAGAGCCAAATAAGTAAACAGTTCATTGATAAGTAACCTGTTTTCGTGAACAGATAGCATTCTTAACAGAAAACGAACTGGACTTCCTGCGTTGTTAATGTTTTTTGCTCTCGCCCAAAAATGTATCACTGAGAAGACTTGCATTGCAAACAGATACTTATTATTCAGGACACAAAAGGCAGTTAAGAAATTAGGCCTATCATAGTCATGTAATGCATGAACTTAAAATAACTCCATAAATAAAAAAAGATTGTATTATTGTGACTGGTTTCGCACCTTTACTGATTAAAATGAAATTAGTATTTTGGACCGTATTTTGTTCAGTAATGACCCTTGCATTCCCTTCAATGGCTACATCAATAGTCAAAAACAGTAGAACAGGGAGTATTAGTAGGGGCAAACGATGCAAGAAAGCAAGTTAAAAAGAAAATCCACATCACCTGTCCATCCCCTCCAATTATTTTTCTAGTTTTTCCTAGAACGTATTTAGGTTGTCCACTTCCACAACAACAGATGGAAATTTGTTCCAACAATCAACCACTCTCTGGCTAAAGGCGAACTTCCTCACATCTATTCCGCAACCATCCTTCCTCAATTTGAATTTATGCCTCCTCGTGTGTGTAATCTGAGCAAGAGGAAGAGTGCCATTAGCATTGAGTTCCATTCAAAATCCTAAAAACCTCAGTCAGATCACCTCGCAGGTGCCTAGTCTCCAAACACCGCAGTTTTCAGAACTGAAACCTTTCTTGGTACGACCACCCTTTTGTTCCCTTCACCAGTCTTGTTGCTTCTTTGCACCCATTCCAGCACATCTATATCATTCCTAAAATGAGGCCTCCAGATCTGTATGCAGTACTCAAGATGCAGCCTTAATACTGCCTTAAACAACGGGGTAATCTCGTTATCCCTGCTAACAAAATTCCTGTATATCATTGACAAAACACCATGAGCTATCCTGTTAGGCTGTCTGCACTCTCAGAGAACTTAATATCTGACTGCATAATTACCTCCAGATCTTTTTCATTTTCCACTTCCCTGATTGTAATGCCACACGGTAGGTACGTTAATGGATTGAGCAAGCTCAGTGCTAATGGGATTCTTCCTCTTGTTCAGACTACGCACATCAGGGACACAAATTCAAATTGAGGAAGGACGGTTACAGAATAGATATGCGGAGGTTTGCCTTTAGCCAGTGGGTAGTTGATTGCTGGAACAAACTGTCATCTGTTGTGGAGGTTGATAGCTTAAATAAATTCAGGAAGAACTAGACAAACTATTGGAGGGAATGGATAGGCGAAATAAGAAGTGTTTTTTTTTCTTTTCTTTTTATTTATTTATTTATTATTATTATTTTTTTTTTTTTTTTTGGCTGATGCTGTATAAGCTTGCTTTCTTGCATTATTTTCCATTAATGCTGCTAATAAGGGATTACTGCTACCCATATGCAGTATCGTTCATTTCTCAATGAAAAAAATTGTCAATATTAAATTTCAACTGCCATTTCTTAGCCCACTCTTCGTTTTTCTAGATATTGTTACAGTAGCTTACTTTGATTACTGTCACTAACCACCCTGCCAACCTTTGTATCATCTACAAACATAGACATGAATCCTGATATACCTTTATCAATATAATATCATTAATAAATATAAAAAACAACAGTGGGCCCAGCGCCGAACTCTGGGAGACTCCACTGATAACTTTAGTCCACGAAGAGCAGTGTTCATTGATAACTAACTCTGTCTTCTCCCGGTCAACTATCCCTTTATCCATAGTAGTAACTTGCCATTAATGCCACAGTGCTCATTTGAATATCTTCAAAAAATTGGGGTGTGCTGTGTCGTTTCACTTCTGATTGTTTGAACCTCTCTTCTTCGAGAACACAGTTGACGGAAGTACAAGTATTTAATACATCAGTTTATTGAGAACCTCGATAATGACGAACGTTGTTGTTATTGATTTCAGTAAAACGGAGCGATTTTTCACACATCCTATCGTCATATTTAACAAAATTGTCTCTCTAAGGTCTCCAGATTTATCGGATTATTATTTGTGGGGCTTGTTGAAAGGCTAAAAATGTGCGCCAAGTGACGATCAATACCAAAAAAAAAAAAAAAAAAAAAAAACAAACTATTATTTTTAGGCCACCCAATTCATCTGCCATGCATTGTGTATTATGTCCGTAAATTGCGTGTGTTCTCTGGTCGATTTGCCTGTTTTGCTGGACGAAAAACCCGAGTTGCCGGGGGGAACCCGATTTGCCTGGGGGGAACCTTGCTATCTACGCATGAGACCGAATAACTCAGCCACGGGGGTGCAAAAAGCCTATTAAAATTCCTTGCGTCATCGACAGGATTCGAACCAGGGCCTTTTCCGCCCGGTGTGGGTAGGACAGTGACGATATCACTGTGCTACTCGCGCAGACGGCGATCAATGCCAAACTATCTTGCCTGGTATCTTTTGATTCCCAATCCATTGTCCCCCTCGCCTAGTGGAGTTTACTTCACCTATTAATTTTGGGGACACCTTCCTCTGCTCCTCAGTATTTCTTACTATTTTCTTCCCACTTGACTTTCGTATTCCTCAGTCTCTCTTTTTTTTTAGATCCTGTCACTGAAAGTTCAGGCAATTAGGTCAAGGGACATGCCAGAGAATTATAGGCAGCCTGGTTTACCTCCTAGCGGTGTGTACGGGCAACGTGGGGTCCCATTAGGGCTCTGCATCCAAAAGCCAGAACACAACAACAGAACCCAGTATTCTCAAATACCACACACAATGCTTTTGTCTGGCTAATAAGAGTAATGTATACTTCACAAGAGTACCTGTGACACAGTTGTGAAAAACCACCGGTGGCACCCCATTCCCAAACACTGTGTACACTGTATATAAAAATAATCCACACACACACACACACACACATTGGAAGCCTACTCATATGGCGAACATAGACGTTCAGACATTACAAAAGGTGTGGAACATGATGAAAGGAGCCCTTCCATATACACTGAGTGATCACTGAATTATGACCACCTACCTAATACGAAGTATTAGGTAGATGGTCATAATTCAATGATCATAATTTTGCCATTAGTACAGCAACTATCCGACGTGGCATTGATTCAACAAGATGTCGGAAGCGTTCCGGAGGTATGGCCAACCAAGCTGTTTGTAATGCGGCCAGCTATGCAAGTATGGAGGTGATTGGTATATCCAGATGCCTGATATGCCTTTTCATAGTGTCCCACAATTGCTGCATGGGATTGATATCGGACGAGTTCGGAGACTAATCGATATGCTGGAAGTCAGAACTATGTTCCTCAAACCATTCCTGCACAACAAGTGCCCGATGGCTCGGCGCATTGTCATCTTGGGAGACACCATCGCCATTTGGGAAAAAGTTTAACATAGCGGGGTGTACACAGTCAGCAAGCAGTTGACGATAGCGGAGACCAGTGATACGTTGTTCCACAAGCACCAGGGGTCCAAGTTCCTGCCAGTGAAACATGCCCTACACCATACAACTGCCTCCACCGGCTTGCACGTTTGATACCATGCATGATGGATCAACAGCCTCATGTTGTTGACGCCCAATCCCTACACAGCCGTCCACGGTGTGGAGTAAATAACGTGACTCATCCGACCAGCACACCACCTTCCAGTCTTCTAATGTCCAACTTGCATGCTCTTTGCACTAGGCGAGTCTTTTACGCCGATGAATCTTGGTTAGGTGAGGATGCCGTAGGGATCGTCTGCTGGTATAGCCCATACGTGCGACGCATGGTCATGGCAGATATTGTTCCGGGTTGGTCCGTGTTGTATTGGGTGATCAACTCTTGAACAGTGCTGCGCCTGTACGAGTCGTCGGACCCTACCCTCGCCTTAAACTTCAACCTTTCACTGACCTTTGCAGTTTTGCCGTCGGGTCGTTGTTTGACCATTTTAACGCCAGTCCTGGTACATGTTAACTACGGCGGCTCTCGAACACCCCACCAGCTCAGCCGTTTGGGAAATCGAGGCACCAGCTCGTCGAGCACCCACAATCTGTCCTTTAATCAAACTCCGATAAATCCTTCCTTTTACCCATCACGCTCGGAATTTTACTATCTACTGAACCACTGACATCTTATCTATGCTACGTAGGTCGACTAACTCTGCACTCTCGTACCTCACGTGGTCAACCGGTTGCATTCACTTTTCATAAGGGTGGTCATAATTCAGTGATCACTCGGTGTATTTAAGAAGGTGGATATTTTCAACATTTATTTTTTTATAATTACTTATTATCATTATAGTTATTATAATTACTTGATAATACAATGTATGGCAGTATTAGTAAAATAATAAGAGCAGTTTACCTCAATATAGTACGTAGAACACTTCCGTATGATACCCTCCAGAAATTAAAACGGAAAAAACGAAAAAATCGACAACTTATCGGTACATTAGAGTAAATTATAAATAATTAAATAATCAATTTAACACAATACAAATCAATTTAAAACAATTAAAAATCAAATTAACGCAATTAAAAGAATCTAACGAAAATATTCAAAACGATTTTCCTTCCTGAAGCTGACTCTGGAGGGTATCATACGGAAGTGTTCTACGTACTATATTGAGGTAAACTCCTCTTATTATTTTAATAATATTATTATCAACGTAGAACATATTGAGTATTACAGCTCTGATTCATACTATCTAATGTATGGCAGTAAAAGAATTAAGACATTTTAGTTAGTGATTAGATTATGCGAATTTTGAAACACCCTGTAGATATTAGAAAATATATTATCATTAAATCACTACTAGACTTAGACCTAATGTTTTTTGTCCAAGTAGTTCTTCAAATTTTGCCTGCTCAAACTACGATAGTAAACACGTTTAATTTCATATAAAGCGGGTGGGGGAAAAGGAGACGATCTATTCAACCGTAGTGAATTAATTTTAGTTTTTTAAAACTATAGCAAATTACACGATAAAAGTCTAGTGTAACCCATAATTCATTTGTTCCGCTTGATCTATCACATTCACCTCCCCCCTCTCAACATCCTTTTATCCTATAGCCAAAACATGTAAGTATAGCTAGCAGAATGACTGAGTTGGGCGAAACATTTTCGTTTAGAAAACATGTTCGGTAGAAATTACAGGACTATTGTTCAATTACAAAATAGTGTAAATAATATATACTGCAAGAACAGAATTCATGGAATACATGGTTCCTGGTGCACGCGACACTGACACCCTCTCGCTTGCGGACGAACCCGCCGCTTGGCAGGTACACTGTATCACTGCATTCACGTACACGGTAATTTGATGTCAGTATGGATAAACGTCGTGATTTAACCGACTTTGAAAGAGGGATAATAGTGGGTACCCGACGCATGGGTCACTTTATTGTGCAGATGGTACAGAAATTGCACTATTTCCGTTGGACAGTATCAAGAGTGTATCGGGAATATGCCATTTCCGGAATAACATCTCATGTTATACCGGAGAAAGGCGGTGGGTGAACGTGAGTAGATATGTTGGGGGTTCAAACACATTTACATAAAGTCTAAATGGTTTTAAACTCAATTGCATAATACCTGGAGTGATTTAAACTCAATTGCATACTATACTCCAAGTACAGGTGTGAAAGTGATAGTTAGTTCTCATTTCTCTCCCTAGATGGCGCCACTTGCTTACCGAGATTTTTTTTTTTTTTTTTTATTATCATACCTGAGTCTTTTCTTGTGTGCATGTAAACTTTTTTGAAAATACATTTTATTACAGTATATCTTCTTAAGTTGTGTGTAAACCTTTTGATGACTTCCTCCATCACTTTTTATTTACTGAAGCGATAAACATATCAAATAATGTCATCGGAATATTTGTGTTAATTGTGTAATGTCGCAGTAAGAGCCACTTTTTATTTTTAAAAGTGACAAAAAATATTTTCTTTCGCAGTGTCTTCTCATAGATTTAAACCTTTATTGATCCTTTGATAAAAAGAAAACTCATTGTCTTGTCGTAGTGTTTATTAACTAATCCACCTGAGTCTTTTAGTTCTCATTTCTCTCCCTAGATGGCGCCACTTGCTTACCGAGATTTTTTTTTTTTTTTTTTATTATCATACCTGAGTCTTTTCTTGTGTGCATGTAAACTTTTTTGAAAATACATTTTATTACAGTATATCTTCTTAAGTTGTGTGTAAACCTTTTGATGACTTCCTCCATCACTTTTTATTTACTGAAGCGATAAACATATCAAATAATGTCATCGGAATATTTGTGTTAATTGTGTAATGTCGCAGTAAGAGCCACTTTTTATTTTTAAAAGTGACAAAAAATATTTTCTTTCGCAGTGTCTTCTCATAGATTTAAACCTTTATTGATCCTTTGATAAAAAGAAAACTCATTGTCTTGTCGTAGTGTTTATTAACTAATCCACCTGAGTCTTTTTTTCTTGTGTGTGAGTAAAACTTTTATAGGTTCGTTTCCTTAGAGATTCAATATGAAGATACTTTTTTTAATTAGAGCCTTTTTATTATTATTGTCTTAACTTATGTGTGTTAACCATTTTATTGACTCGTTTCCTTAAATCAAAAACTCAAACACCAAAGAAAACTTCTGCTTTTTAATGAACAATTTTTAAAAAGGTACATCTATGAACAAACAGTAACATTTTCAGATGTGTGGAAGCAGTCCATCCTCCAATCTTCAAGCTGCTGTTCCGAGATAATAATAATCACTATCAGGATGATGACAAATATAAGTAGTGCGATGTCTTCGACACTGTCCATTCCTACCTGTGGAGATAGAGAAATGTTAGCAGACTATTATAATCCTAAAGTAATAGGTAGTTTCAGTTCTATTGATGCTCTTCAAAAACATACTAAATTACCCAGACGTGTTGTTCGCGAATTCCTAGCTAGTCAACCTACTTACGTGAGACATCGACAGCAAAGAATTAATTTTCGGAGAAACCAAATTAAAGTTCCCGGACTTAATCACACTTTTCAATGTGACCTAGGTGACCTGTCGGCTCTCGCCGACTCAAACGATGGATATCGTTACCTTCTGGTTTGTGTGGACTGCTTCTCGCGATATTCTTGGGTCAGAAAACTGAAAAGCAAAAAAGCCAACGAGGTGGTGCAGGCATTCAAATCTATTTTCGAAGAAGAAACACCATTTTGCGTTAACACCGACCAAGGAAAAGAATTCACTAATGCTCCTCTTCGTCGGTTATTCCTTTCCCTTGGTATCAATTTCTATACAACAAGATCAGAAAAGAAGGCAGCTATTGCCGAACGGTTCATACGTACACTCAAAGAAAAAATTTATAAGTGGATTTCTTATTCCAAAAGTCAGAAATATATTCACGTACTCGACGATATTGTGGCTACGTATAATCGTACTACCCATCGTTCTATTGGTATGGCCCCTGTAAAAGTCACACTTGCTAACGAAGAAGAAGTGTATAATAGACTCTACTACAACCGTACCAAAACCCTGAAACCGAAATTTAAAATCGGAGATAGAGTTGTTTTGAGCAGCGGGTCTCACCCTTTTCGCAAAGGTTACTGGGGGAATTGGACGAGAGAAGTGTTTACTATTACACGTGTTTTGAAGCGTAACCCTGTTGTGTACAGTGTGACAGGCCGTGATGGTGATCAGATAGAAGGAACGTTTTACGAAACACAGTTACAGAAAGTTAACTTTGACGATAATGTACCCCCTGACGTCTACCCCATCGAAAAGGTACTTAAACAAAAGACAGTCAGAGGACAACGTCAGTTATTAGTCAAATGGTTAGGCTACCCACAAAGCTTCAATAGCTGGGTCAGCTCACAAGATGTTTTTCCTTACACTTCCCAGTAACGCTAGTATGGATCTACATCCCAGAAATTCTCAGTCACAATTCACAGTGGAACTGCCTAATGCTGTTTCTCTCTCTGGCAAGTGGGAAGTAGCACTTGCCGAAGTACACTTCCCTCTTTCATGGGATAATATCTCCGATGGATGGAACATATTCACTCTGTACCCCAAAAAGAAAAAAGAAGTCAGAGCGATGACAGTATTAAAAGAAATGTATACCAATTCCTCAAAACTTATCGATGATATTAATTCTGTCGACAGTGACATTCAACTGAAAGTGAAAACTGACGGAACGAAAGAACAGTTCACGTTAAGGGTGAAGAACGAGAGTACTGTGAAAATCTCTAAAGCTTTTACACGGGTTATAGGTCTCAATAGGGCATTTAGCGAGGATCAAGGAGGGTTCTATATTTTCCGAAATTATCACGTCGGCGAGTGGCTTTCCAAGAAGGAAATCACATTGCCTAAAGAAGCATCCAATAGAACGATCACATATCGGGGTGTGAAAGCAGAAGCTGTTCAGGTCTGTAAACTGCCACGAGGGAGCTACAAAAGTATACCACAGGTGCTTAACGCCATGATGAAGCTGGCACCCCAACTCGACGCAAAAGTGAACTCCATAGGTATAGTGTCTATCGAAATCGATCCATCGGTTTACCTTCGCTTCCCAAAAACAGGGCTCGGTCAGATGCTAGGTTTCGAAAAACTAGGCAGAGACTTAGAAGGTAGAGTTTACGCTAAGTACCAGGCAGATATATATAGGGGTGTCAGTTCCTATTTCGTCTATTGTAACCTAATTGAGGATCAGGTTGTAGGCGATACGAAAGCGCCACTGTTACGTGTCGTATCGTTTTCCAATAACGGAGAGTTCTCGCATTTAGATTATTACCCACTCCAGTTAAACACGTTCCATACAGTAACCATCCAAGTGCGTACAGATAGCGGTGAATTCGTACCGTTCAGTGAGGGAAAGACTACAATTAAACTCCATTTCCGTGAACGATGAATGCGTACGTCCATTACTACACAATGCAAGCAGGGGGGAACCCCTACTTCGCTGGGCCCTCCATCCAGAGAGGTCACGGATTAGGAAGCATTTTCCGAACTGCATTCCGCTTTCTCACACCTATACTCAAACCTGCAGCAGCTTTCATCGGTCGACAAGTACTCTCGGCAGGACGAAATATCGTTGATGATGTTATATCAGGTGTTCCACCTAAACGTTCGTTTTTAAATCGTGTATCAGAAGTCGGGCAAGCCATTAAAGACAAGGTGCGTAATCAGAGAGGTGGTAAACGTAGACGTCGCGATATTTTCGATGGAAGTTATGATGTCTGAGCTGGATCTTTTCAGTAAACCTGCCACTAATATGTGTGTCGAACGGTCGTCGTATATTACTTTCCTTCCTCTGGCATCTGTAGATAGTGTAGGCCCGATCGAATTCTATATTCCGGGGACTTCGGAAGAGTATCTAGACCTCGGGAAAAGTTATTTGCGGTTGAAGGTGCGAATCACCAGAAGCGATGGAAAAGATCTGGAAGAAAATGATAAAGTAGGAGTCGTTAACAATTTCTTTCACTCTCTATTCAGTCAAGTCGATCTCTTTGTACAAGACAAACTGATTAACCCATCATCGAATACGTACCCTTATCGTGCATACCTGGAAACACTTCTTAACTATGGACGGGAAGCCAAGAATTCGCAACTGACAACTGAGATGTACGTCAAAGATCAGTACACCGATGTTAAACAGATGTTCGAGAAGGACGACAGTGGTATGTACCAACGATTGAAATTCTTCTCAAAATCGAAAACTGCAGAGATGTTAGGAAGACTTCGACTCGATCTGTGTCACCAATCTAAATACATAGTGAATAACGTCTCCCTCCGTTTACGACTGGTAAGAAGTTCCCCCGAATTTTGTTTGCTTTCCAACGATTCGTCGACTGCCAAGTTGAACATTATGGAAGCAACGTTATTCGTACGTAAAGTGAAATTGAATCCTCAGATTCAACTAGCACACATCAATGTTTTAGAGAAGAACCCGATCGTGTACCCTATTAATCGCGTGAACGTGACATACTTTTCTATTCCCAAAGGAATGGTAGATTCCACACGTGATAATATATTCCTAGGACAAATTCCATCGCGCGTGATTGTGGGTTTGGTGTCGAGTGAAGGTTTCAATGGATCGTACTCTCGTAATCCTTTTAACTTCTCTCACTTCAACCTGTGTTACTTACAAGTGACTGCCGATGGCATTCAGTACCCGTCAATACCTCTGACTCCCGACTTCAAGACAGGACAGTATACGAGATCGTATCTGTCACTCTTCTCTTCATTAAATAAATGGACGGAAGACACCGGAAACGATTTGTCATATTCCGAGTATCCACTCGGTAATGTATTGTACGGTTTTGATTTATCGCCAGACGAAAACGCGATTGGTGCACACATTAGTGCTCTGAAACGGGGGAGCGTACGTCTCGAACTGAAATTTTCATCACCATTGCCTGAAAACGTCACGTGCGTCTTGTACAGTGAATTCGAGAACGTGGTTTCGCTGACAAAAGACAGGTCGGTTCTTCTGGATTATGAACACTGAAGAAATAGCACGTTTGTTGGAAAGTGTTGTTAAAGATTACCCCATAAGTGTATGTGCTCGCGACGAACTGGCTACGAACATTCTTAGTAAACCGTTTCTTCTAGTCGTCAACACCGATCCATCCGACAGACCAGGAACCCATTGGATAGCTATTTACCTCGGAGAAGAAGAAGAAGCCGATTACTTCGACACGTTTGCCCGCCCCCCGCCCGAAGATTTTGTGGCGTTTCTGAAAAGGCAAAGTCGCAAGTGGACTCATAACAAGACTGTAATACAACATCGGGAATCTATAGCTTGTGGACTGCATTGTGTTTTCTTTTTAACCCATAGATGTCGCGGTATTACTATGAGACAGATTGTTAACGAATGTTATTGTAAAAATTTGTGGGGCAATGATATCATTGCTACTTTAGATGTAATCGATCACTTAAATAAACAAATTTAAAAAAAAAAAAAATTGTGTACTCACATACTTATCCACTGTATTTTCTTTCCTCTCAAGCGACGGGGAGACGTCAGAATCGACGGCTTCTTCCTTGCACGTTTGGGCGCGCGCTTTTCCCCGGCCGCCGCGGGAGGGAGCACGAGGGCCTCCTCCGGAGGCCCGCTTTTCTTCTTCAGTCCCAGAAAAGCCTGCAATGTTTGAAGGTAGGCCTTCACCTTGGATTCGATCGACATGTCCTGTCTCTTCAGAATCTCGGACATCTCTTCGTCCAGAGAAATCATCCGTTGGTGTTCTGGTGGTGCCAGTAGTAAATATTTTTTGAACGAGTCGTTCATTTTCTTATTAGCGATGTTATCAGTGGAATTATCAGACTGCCCAGTAAGGGAAACAGTGCACCTCCCTGTTGGGTAATAAGTCTCCGTCGCCTTGTGAAGGGGACTGTTTTATCCGCTAGAACACGTAACAGCTTCTTTTTGCGCTGCAGTCTACGAAGTTCTTGTGGAGTGATTGGTATGTTACCTCTTAGTAAATTCTTACACAGTTCGCACAAAACAGTGACCTGAGAGTGCGATGTCTGTCTCAAAATTGTATTTGCTTGCTTGGGGCTGGCACCAGACAAAAACCTGATGAAGTCACTATGTTTTCGGAGTCTTTTAGCCATGAAGGTACATAAGTAATTGACGGGCCGTCCTCCGGTAATATGCACGAGCGCAGACGTAATTGTTCTGGTGTATCTTGTCGAAAGTCCAGTAATAAATATGAGAACGGTTTTTCTGTGGCCTCCTTATAAATATCGACTAGAACACTCGAACGCCCTGGAAATACTTGCGAGGCTAAGTGAGATATTTGTCGGGAATCTCTGGGATTTTTAAAAACGATTAAATAGTGTGAGTTAAGACTGATGGTCCGATATTGACTACCCTGACAGAACAAATTTTGGGAGAGAAGACAGATACTTGTATTCCTGTGATGGCTTCCTTTAATGAATATTTCAGCGATTTCGGAACTGTCTTTTGCAGCGTGTAGGAGATCGTCGATTATGATTAGATTTCTGACATGTCTATCGACTTCGGGCAGTTTCAAGCCTTTTACGAATTCAACCTGCGGAAACTGTAAGAACCGATCCTGCTCTTCAGAGTAGCAGTAAATTATTCTCTCCGGAGGGGGTGAAATTAACTGTTTGCTGTTTTTAATAAGGGACAGAATGAAGGTTGTTTTACCGCTTTGAGTACCACCGGCCGCGACACATGTGAAGGGGTGGATAAACGAACACATAGTGACAGTGTTATAACCGACGAATCATTTTTGATTGTGTTTTTCACGGAAGTATCCATATGGGAATGTACGGGTGTCCTCTCCAACTATGCGCTTCTTAAATGTGAAACCATACCGCCTAGTTAACGATGTATGGAGTAGCTTACACTGCCATTTGTCACGTTTCACGTTGAACGGTACAGGAAAGAGGCCCAGCACCACCTTTATTTGATATGTTTATAAGAACCAGATCGATTGTGAGAGAGTCTGTTATCAGAAAGTCACTTCGCGACTGATCTACACTGAAAAACGCATCCATAATTCTATCTATTGTCAGTTCTGATATCTTCATAAATGGAAGATTAATCGGTGTTTTTAGGGAGTCGGCGTTTACACATAAACGAACATGGCTAAATTCTCCTCCCTTGTTTACTTGTCCTATAATTAGTTTAAACATTTGTTTGAACAAAAGAAAAAATTGTTCCCCTGCAAGCAAATGTAAGTCTCGGTATTTGCACTTGTACGTTTTATACATAGTTTTATATTTAGAGGAATACTTCTCTGGCCCTTCACTGATTTCGTAGAATCGTTCGTATGTTTCGTCACCACCACCAATTTGAATCTGAAAAGAAATGAAAAAAAAAAAAAATACTTAACGTTTTTGGAATTCGGATTGTAATTCTGCATATGAGATTCTGAATAAGACTTACAGGTCCTTCGTTTGATCCTCCTGCCCTCCCCTCGACACGAGGAGACAATGAAAAGAATTCTGCATTCTGAAAATGAATATTAAGCATTGTTATAAAACTGCATTTTTATCCCGTTTAAAAATAAAGAGAGATAATATAGGAGGAAAGTCACTCACCTCAGTATACAGTACAGTATTCGTATACAATATTTCAGCTTCAATAACTTCTGCAAGACGGACAGCTTCACACTCCAGTGAACTATCATCACACATGTCCATTTTTTTTTTTTCGGTAACGATTCTGTGACTGTGGTCGCTTTTAAAGGCTCTCCAGTAGCTTTATGACATTCTCAGTCATTGATCCTACTATTTCGTCAAAACGAAACTTGTTCGGAAATACTACAGACATCCTGTAAGTGGGTTTTAAGGTCAAAAGGAAAATAGTTTGTCATTCTGTAAGAGCTCCTAATTAGATAATTTCCAATGACACACTTCTTCTTGAGTAATATTCTTAGTCCATATCTGGGTTGAAGGTTGTTTTATTGGGCAATTTCCGATGACACACTTCTTCTTGAGTAATATTATTAGTCACATATCTGGGTTGGGACTGCTTTATATATGACTGTTATACGTTACATTTGCCATTTTTCAGCAACTGCTAAGATGAGTACCGCTCCAAAGAAGAACTATGTGTTTTTTCGTCGCCTCAGTTCACGCACTATTCTACGAGTTCTCCTGCTTGATTTCGAAGTATCGATCGTTTTGGAATGCGCTTCGAGTTATCTAAAACTAACGGTAGATCAGTGGAGTAAGATAGCGTTAAAATGGCCTGAAGTATTACTATTAGTTCGGGGTCGTGCACATGAAACTATTACATTTACAGATGGCTTGGAGATTGAGACAGATGCTGGTCGTGCTACGATTACCAATGGTGAGCTGTGTGATTTTAATCTCGACTTGGATGAATGTGAGTCTCTTTCACAAAAAATACTCTATGTTGACGATTTTGTATCTGTGCTTGGGAACGAAGCTAAACTATTCACGCTGATGCAAGAATCAGTGATGGAAGTACTACACACAGCTCGCGAATGTTTACGACTGCGTCGACAGTTCACCACCACCAGTGATATCACATTTCAAGAAGCCTACGAGTATATGGTTCGACATCTGATTCCGTATAACGTTGTAACAGACTTTACGGCTAGATGTACTTTGCAGCAGAAAGAACCAGAAATTAATCCTTATAATATTCTGCAGGCAGTAGTTGGAATGATATCAGAGTTAAGGAAGCGTTATATTGAACGTTATGCTCATTTATTCCCATTTCATTGAACTGTGTCTTTTGATTGCTTGTGTTCTCGAAATGTTACTGTTTTGTTCATAGATGTACCTTTTTAAAAATGGTCATTAAAAAGCAGAAATTTTCTTTGATGTTTGAGTTTTTTGATTTTAGGAAAAGTGTCAATTAAATGGTTTGTCATCATCCTGATAGTGATTATTATTATCTCGGAGCCGCAGCGTGAAGATAGGAGTATGGACTGTTTCCACACATCTGAAAATGTTACTGTTTGTTCATAGATGTACCTTTTTAAAAATTGTTCATTAAAAAGCAGAAGTTTTCTTTGGTGTTTGAGTTTTTGATTTTAGGAAACGAGTCAATAAAACGGTTAACACACATAAGTTAAGACAATAATAAAGAGTTACAATAATAATAAAAAGGCTCAAATTAAAAAAAATGTATCTTCATATTGAATCTCTAAGGAAACGAACCTATAAAAGTTTTACTCACACACAAGAAAAAAAGACTCAGGTGGCTTAGTTAATAAACACTATGACAAGACAATGAGTTTTCTTTTTATCAAAGGATCAATAAAGGTTTAAATCTATGAGAAGACACTGCGAAAGAAAATATTTTTTGTCACTTTTAAAAATAAAGTGTCTCATACTGCGACATTACACAATTAACACAAATATTCCGATGACATTATTTGATATGTTTATCGCTTCAGTAAATAAAAAGTGATGGAGGAAGTCATCATGCTGGGACATTACACAATTAACACAAATATTCCTACAAGAATGCGTGTTATTCTTCTGGAATTATACAGTTGGGTGGAATTGAAAATGTATTTTCTTTTTATCAAAGGCTGAAATTTTCTTTGGTGTTTGAGTTTTGGATATTAGGAAGAGAAGACACTGCGAAAGAAAATATTTTTTGTCACTTTTAAAAATAAAGTGTCTCATACTGTGACATTACACAATTAACACAAATATTCCGATGACATTATTTGATATGTTTATCGCTTCAGTAAATAAAAAGTGATGGAGGAAGTCATCATGCTGGGACATTACACAATTAACACAAATATTCCTACAAGAATGCGTGTTATTCTTCTGGAATTATACAGTTGGGTGGAATTGAAAATGTATTTTCTTTTTATCAAAGGCTGAAATTTTCTTTGGTGTTTGAGTTTTGGATATTAGGAAATGTGTCAATAAAAAGGTTTACACACAACTTAAGAAGATATACTGTAATAAAATGTATTTTCAAAAAGGTTTACATACACACAAGAAAAGACTCAGGTATGATAAAAAATTAAAAGAGAGAAATATACGTGGTGCCATCTAGGGACAAAAATACGAACTACAAAAAACCCGGTAAGCAGGTGGCGCCATCTAGGGAGAGAAATGAGAACTAAATATCATTTTCACACCTGTACTTGGAGTATAGTATGCAATTGAGTTTAAATTCCTCCAGGTATTATGCAATTGAGTTTAAAACCATTTAGACTTTATGTAAATGTGTTTGAACCCCCAACATATCTACTAACGTGGCCGTCGACGTCTTTCTCGCATTGTTTCAGCCAACCGGAGAGTGATAGTGGCACAAATCACCACCGGCCTCAACTAGGGAGTGCCAGAAACATCTCCACCAAGACCATCAGACGATCATTATCCGCAGTAGATTATGAGAACCGCTGACCCACCAGAGTCCCATTGCTAACACCTCAACACAGGACTCTAAGCCTGAACTGGGCGAAAAAACGTCGGCACTGGACCTTGGATGATTGGAGACGGATCTCCTGGTCCGATGAGTCCCGTTTCCAGTTATTTCGAGCGGACGGAAGGGTGCGTATCTGGCGGAACCGCACGAAGCTGTGCACTCGTCATGTTAACAAGAAACTGTTCAGGCAGATGTACGGTCGGTAATGGTCTGGGGAGTGTTCAACTGGCACACTTTGAGACCTCTGTTACGTCTAGATGCCTCTCTGAACGGTGCAGGTTGTGTTTACATCCTTGCAGAGCATCTGCATCCCTTCATGGTCATCATGCACCCACAAGGCAATGGACTCTTCCATCAGGACAATGCGTCTCCCCACAGAGCCGTAGTGACTAGAACATGGTTCGAAGAGCATTTCGCCGCAGATTTTACCACCATGGAATGGCCTCCCCGTTCACCGAACACGAACCCTGTGGAGTATCTTTGGGATGCTGTGGAAAGGTCCGTTCGAGCTTTGGATCCTCCACCCAGGAAATCGACGGAATTATGGACATCGGTGCAGCAAGCATGGATGACAATACCTGTGGAACGCTTTCGTGAACTAGTGGACTGAATGCCTCGCCGTGTGACTGCCCTTATCCGGTAGGTGTCCCATGATTTCTGTCCATTCAGTGTACATATATATTATGAGATACATGTATGGTGTTAATTATTAATATTAGTATACGATATTTATGGGCTAGTGCTCTTTTTCACTACTCTTCGCCAAATAATATTACATATAGTCTAACAAATAATACTATATATAATCAGTTTAATATATTAAATATTAAAACATATTAACTTAGGCCGGCAGACAGAAACTTATTAATTCAGGCCGGCAGACAGATTTATAATTGCGGAAGTCCTTAATTAATTTATTAGGATAAAAAAAAAAAAAAAAAAAAAAAAAAAACACAACACTGGAATTATTCCTCTCTTGCAGTTCGTCTTTTATGTCTCCTGCTCTTCAGAATAAAAGCTTGAGGACAGGAGAAAATCCCGGAAGTACGTGCCATCAAACAATAGAAGAGCCAAAAAAAATTCAAATAATTGAAATTTCTTCGAAATGCGGGACATGAAAACTTCATGCAATACTCCCAACCTTTTCTTGTTGCGCTTGATTACCAAAGTAATCCTAACTTTATGCAGGATTTAAAAAAAAAAAATACGGTACTAGCTTTACACAAAGCACATACCGAGTCATGCCTATTAATTGAAGTTTAATGGTAGTAGGAGAAAAATCAACCCATCATTTTTGGATCAACTGTCAACTGAATAATTGAATTTCCACCGTACTTATAAAGAGGTGCCATATCGGAAAAGAAAAATTTCGATATTATTAAATTAGGACAGTAAATAGAATAATATCTGATTGAAACCTTTATTCTAGTAATCAGTATGTGATATGCATAGTTGAAGTTTTGCCGTATCAGGAAGAAGTTGAAGGGCATACACAAAAGAGGATAAGGCTATTTACAATTTTCATCAAGATAACTAAGGCTATGATGGATCAGTACACTGTGCCTGTATTGCATATTGTTCGGGATAAAAAAAAGAGAAATTCTTGAAAGAAAAACCCATACAACATTCACCCAAAACTTCTCTACGTTGTGGCAAAAAAACCATAAAAGTTTCTCTCGTCTCTAAAGGAATATTACGTAACTTATGCTAGAGAGGAATCGAAGGCTAGCTCTTTACATACTGTGGGAAAAAAAAGCAGCATCGCTATCCGCTGTACTGTCTGAGAGAAAAATGCATATAAGCAACTGAACTTGAACAATTTAACATTGCTATGAACCATTCTCAAACTCAACGGAACAAAAAATACTAGTTACGCTGCCCTCGCAGTTAGCACAATGGTTACGGTCACCTTTCTTCCTCACCGGGTGGAAAAGGCCTAGGTCCGAATGTTTTCTTAATGAGAGGAACTTTTATTGGGTGAGAGTTGCATGGTTTTATCTTCCGGAAACTCAGATTTTTTTCTTCCAGCAGACGGAAAAATGCACGCAATTTTAGACAATAAATAGCCTTAGTTGCATTCTTAACTTTGGCTAGAGAGGAACTGAAGGTCAGACTCTTTCTACATAGTGTAAATGAGATCAGCAATGCTATCCACTGCATTGCCAGAGAGAGGAATACATTGAAGAAACAAAATGACCATTATTGTTGCGATTCATCCAGCCACAATTAGGTCCATTTTCATTCCGGGGTCTAAACGTATTGTACTCTCTGCAACCCCCCCCCCCCTTCCAAAAGGATTGGCGCTGTTGATGAAAATTCTTGCTATCGCGATTCTAAAGTCATTTTAGCCAAATCCAAAGTCATTTAGATCAACTTCATATTTAACACCGGACAAAGCTTTGCCTTCCACCGACTCCCATTGCGAAAAAGGGCCAAGTTCGAGTCCCATCCACACGGGAGGAACTGAAATTGGCTTTTCAGTCTCGTGCAGAATTGCATGGTTATGTTTATAATTCCAGAAACAGATTTTTCATCTCAGAAAACAAGGCAGCTGACCGTACGTAATTTTACAGGCCGACATTGACGGTTTACTTAACTCAAAATAAAACATTACTGTTACTATTTTAAAAGTGCTTGGATTGAGTATGCTGAAAACCTCCGAAAATTCTTATTTATTTTATTTTATTTTATTTTATATGATTGGTTTTCAAAATCCCATCATCCTATAATCTATCCAGTTAAAATATCAATTAATTTATCTTTTAAGACAGCATTTCGATTTTAATGAAGTGGAATATCATTCAAATATTCGTTTCTGTTTTCAGTCATTGTTTCATATTCTTATCTCCCAATAATTTTATTTATTATACACCGGGTTGTAGAAAGGACGGTGGGACAGACAACCAGCCACAGAGTGATATTATTATTATTATTATTATTATTATTATTAGCCATATGGCGCAAGGAAGCCTGAGGCTTATGCTGCACCGGCCAAAAAAAATTCCCTAGTTACCCTGAGAGAGAGAGAGAGAGAGAGAGAGAGAGAGAGAGAGAGAGAGAGAGAGAGAGAGAGAGAGAGAGAGAGAGAGAAGTAGAAAGGAATCACCAAGGAAGAGAAAAATGATGATATCCAGCTCAGGACCTTAGGTGTGCCAAGTCTATACTCACCAGATGTGAGCCCCCTGGGGTGATATGTTCTACCGTGCGAGAACATATCATTCTATTTGTGCCTGGTTGTTTGTCTCACACAGTCTAAGGGAGAAGGAAGTGAAATATTCGATGTTTGCATAGGGCACAAAATGCTTAGCAACGCCTCTGATGGTACGCAGTACTTTTAAATTTAACAAGTGGCTCACAAATCCTGAAAAAGGGTTGTATTTATGGCTCTAGTTTATCCACGTTCTGTAATTTATCCACATTTTACTTAATCTACATTTTTTTTAAAATAGATTAACAATATAGTTAAAAGCTTCGTATTCTTTCATTTATATGGCCAAAGAGGAAAATGTCCACGTTAGAAATAGTCTTATTTACAAATTTTAATACGGAACCACAATCAGCATTTCTTAGCCACATAATTTATATCGGTTTTTTTTTTTTTTTTTTTCACTTATCTATCTATGCCTCTTGCAGTACAATATTGCTCACCGATTACTTTTGTTGGTTTTTAAACATCAATAAATATTTATTTAAATGTTACTCACATTAATTACTCTTAACCTTGCAAATAACGATAAAGAATAACGCCTTTATTTCCTATTGTGGAGCCTAGTTCATCTTCTGTACTTCTCTTCAAATTTTAAGAAAATATGGAAGAATAGATGTTTCATGATAAAAATAGATTTTCAGAATGAATTACCAACTCCAAATAAGGCGACAAACTAATATTACGTTTCTTGGACACTTGCTGTCCATTTATAAAACTCTCAACCAAGCTATCAGGTTCCTAAATTTATGGAGAAACGTGTGCCAGTTTTAACTTGGGGGAAGTTTTACTTTATTATTAATGTGGATCAAATCATTTAATTTTATCTTTATTATTTTTCTACGATAGATTTCTAGATACGAAAGAGAAGACTGTCATTTTAAATTGCTTCGCAGTCTCAATATAACTTCTAGTTATATGTACATCGCAAAAGACGCATTAAAAGAAATTATTTTCTGACCCTAGAGGTTTATTGATCCATCGAAGGTGGTAGCTTCGAAAGGGAGATATTGCTTCTATTTGCGGGTAGTGAACTGTCAGGAACTGCTGTTTACCCGAATATTCCACGAAAATGGATGAGCTAATGAATGCCATGTATCTGTCACCTTGTGAGTGATTATTATATGTATAGCGAACCTAGCAGTACACCTGTTCGAGTAATAGAACAGCTGTAGAATATCAGCAGATTTTTAAATGCAAGAGGTTGTGTCTCATTTGATTAACTATTTTGTATGCAGGAACGAAAATTTCTGTAGCGACCAAACCTTTATTATATGTATCCTTCTGAATCTAGAATCCGAGCGCTCTGCGAACATACGTTGACATTTGGCTGGATAGAGGTCAACGACTGAAATACGATCGTTTTCGCAGTTCACAAATGTTGACATTTCCTTGAAGGGGTTGTGCTTGTGAATTCTCTCTCTTTATTTAATTCTAATTCTTTAATATTATAAAGAGGCACTTAGTGGGTGTGAGAGTGCGTCTCCTTGTGCAGGGAGTCGTGCTTTTGTACCGCCGAAAGTGAGCGTTGGTTTGTCTTTTCCCTATTTTTATGTGATTTTATTTTATTTTTAATATTAAGGTATCTTGGTATTCGGGTAGCAGAATCTCACCTTTCAAAGCCTAACCCTAATTGTAGTATTAATACGCTGCATTTGTTTAGCTAATTAGTGTTTCTTTCTTCCATAATAGTCTTGGAGACATAACCACTTTTGTGTTTATACTAAAATTATTGCCGTATTATATAATATAACAAATAAAAGTTCAATTTGAATTAGACATGCCAGCTTAACAGTGGACAGAAATTACAAAATCTCGAAAACGAAAAATGCACAAGCTATAAAATTAGTACACGATTAAGCCTATTGCGTCACAAATTCCACAGTGCAAATATCTTTGAGAGGAACATTATTAAAAAATATATATTAGTGTTATATAGGGTTGTAAGTCATCTGTTATAACTAGCTATAACCATTTAGATTATACAATCTCATATTCATATCACACTTATTTACTGTTAAATAACTTCTAACAGTGCTTCAGCCTCGACAATGTTTTGTATAACCAAAAAAAAAAAAAAAAAAAAAAGTATTTATTTTTGTTATTAACGATTTTAGTTGCTAAGCATGCTCACTTACCACTGATCCATGCGTTCTCTGTCCTGACAGAAGGGGAAGTGAGATTCTCCTTGCTTTTGGAAGAATGTATAACCCAGCAGAGCTACAGGTACGGCGTCTGCGAATCGCCACAATTTTTCCATCGGAAGTTATGTAGGTTGTAATTTTAGGACACAAAACAGCCTCCGTGTACTTGGCTGCCAAAACACCACCTAGTACACAGGCATGACCTAAGAAAGGGCGGAAACCCAACGGCACATTTGAGAGACTAACTAGTGCCAAAAGACGCACCATCGAATAAACTGTGACAACTATTCCTCCCACCTTGGGGGGGAGGTTGCCTAGAACCGTTGCCCAGGACACAGCGGTTACGTACACAGCCAAAGTGACGATGGCTCGGACTCCGGAGGTGAAACATCGCTTCGAAGGTAATACTGGACTTTTAGAAGCGTCTCCGGATACAGATGGAATAATGCAGTTCCCCGCCAACTCTCCAAGGATCCCTCCCCAAAATAAAAGATAAAGTGCTGTCGAGGTCAGGAACTTACGGTAATTTAGGGTTAACCAGTAGTGTACAGTGAGGAAGGATAGGAGGGGAACAGTAATAGAGCACGCACAGTGAACTACATGGGTCAAGCCACAGGAAAGCACCAACACTGTCAGACAACCGCACACCCCATAGGCAAGCGTGCGGAAATGAGGCAAGGGAGGGAGAATATTTTCTGTCGGTTGGCACGTTGTTAGTGGCTTAACGAATACCTCCACATAGTCATTGGAATCGGGCTCCACACAAGAGCGACTCCTGGAAGAGCTCCATTTATGTCTGTGGGATGACATTTTCACTCTCTTCCGGTAAACAGTTGATCTAACGTCTCCGCCAGCGAGCGAATGGCATTCTGGGAACTGATGACCGAGACGTGGAGACCATACGGCCCTGCAAGAGAAGAGTCGCACGGGGTTCTACAGCTAATAAGGCCGTGATTGACTCGCTCTGGGGGCGCTGCCTCTGTTAGCTACGATGGATGCAGGGGTGGCCCAATTGTGGATGCCACTTCTTGTTAAACTCTGACAAGGGAAAACAATAGCATCCGCATCTGAGACGCCAATAAAGAGATGGTGCTCCCGGTAGTTGATCTAGTTTCTTCTTCCATCGATCGATAAGCGAGCAACTCGGTTGCCATCGCAACGGTTCATTCTCCTATTGTTTGACTACGTGTGTGGTACTGGAAGTGTGTGCGTGTGTATGTGCGCTTTTGCCGCATAAAATATAACTTTAATGGATTCTTGTAGCAATAGAAAACAAAGCACAGATGGGCAGACGAGATGAATGAACTTAGGCGGTTTAAAAGCGATTCGGTAGAAGAAAGAATGACATTGCAGGTAACCAGTGCGTACATCATATGAAAGTAGTGGGATTAGCCAGCAGAGAGTTAGGATAGAGACGACAGGACCTATAGGATAAAAAGCGAAGCTTGAAATTGGATTTATTCTAAAGAGACATCCTCGATTTTCTGCTTGGAAGCTGCACTGAGACGTAAAGATGCCTTTTAAAAGTAAAAGGAAGTTCTTTATGTACGTTTTAAGAGCTTCATTACTTAAAAAAATATACTGCGAATTGTTACGAGCTATCAAAATCTCTGAGGAACAATAGCAACTGATGACTTCATGCTTGCACAGAAAATTCTGGTAAACTTTCCCAGCAATACTGTGTTCTCTACGATTTAGATTAAATTACTTTACTTGGAGAAACCCTGAAGTTATTTCAAAATTGTCGCTGTTACAGAATTAATTTCTAGATATTTTCAACTTTATCTCGATTGGATTACTTTTCTATCCTGGAATCACAATTTCGCACCATGATTAAAACATTTAATAAATCACCATTTAAGCTTATGTATATGCATTAAACATTATATAATATTCAGCATATTTCGTGAATAGGCTAACAATTTTAATGAATGAATCCAGTTGAATTATTCTTGTAGATTCGCCAATTATAGAAAGAGCTTATAGCAACTACAAACATTCAACTGTAAACCTGCATTAAAAGTCGGCATAAAAATATTGTGTTTCCATTTTAAGTAATGGCAATTAACTCGTGGTTACTAAGACCTCTAAATTGCGCGTCTTCTCCTTTTAAATTTTTGCAGAGAGGGCCAGATAAAATCTAAATCGCGTCTCTAAGGCTGCTGTAGCCGATGGTCAGGCGCGAGGGCATCAGTGTACTTGCTTTGAGTGACCATGGTTCTAGCCCACGTAATTACTAAATACTGTGTTGTTTCTTGTATTTTCTGTATTTTGTGAATTCCTCTGATCGTGCGGTCGTCCCGGAGCACAGACAAACAGAAAACAGAATAAACACAAACAAAAAATTATTTATTTATTTAACTTCTAGTGATCATAGCACAAACGCTATAAATTTTTTTAATAGCTGTTTTAATAGTAAAATTACCATTACTTTTTTTAAATCGGTTTTGTATTTGTCATTATATTCATAACTTTTGCTATTATGCGAACATTTTAATATTTATAGTGACGTTTGTTAAAATTTCAATGTTCCCATTCTACTCGCTCAAGGAATGAAAGTCATTTTACACGACGTGATACACGACGAAAACCTTTAATAAAGATATAAATATTAATAAATATTTTGTCATGATACACGACGAAAACCTTTAATAAATTGATACTTCAAATGGCGACCCTTGCATGTTCTTCAGAAAAGTTACTTTTTAACTTTAAAATCCCAATGGAATTTGTGCCTCCAGCACATAAAGTCACAACGAAATATTACCCTGTCCAAGAGAGGTTATTGCAGTTGCGTCTATCGCTGTGTATATATTAAGTGCAATAGCATCTTAGTCTATCGCTGTTGATGATACAACGATTCTGTACCGTCATCCGTTGCCGCTGGAGAGAAATGTTAGTTAATTTTGTGATGATGGTGGGTGCGTGGGTGGGGAGGTGAAGATTTTGCAGTTACCGGAACGATGTGAACTATTTTCACACATCACGGCTAAATGCAATATCAACAATTCTGTCAAGTAAAATCCTCTTGAAAATTCGATTTAAGTAATAATTATCTTGAAAAAATACCGGAATGGTGATAATCTCGTTCGCTTAATACTTGAATATGACCTTCATGATAACTATACTGAGAGGTGTTTACTTTTCAGCTAATCTTTCCGTCTATCAGTTCTTCCTTTATACCAACGAAGGAACTTAGCTTCTCCAGGTAGATTATGATTATATAGTGATAGCAGTAAAGCGAGCAGCACATTTTTGATTCATTGCGTGAAAAAAGTTTAATGTGATTTGGATTACATGAATATATGTTCGTATACGTGTAGCTTATGTACGTAATCTGATATAGGCACATCTAGCCGCCTATTGGACCTCATTCAGTAACTGGTCACATTTATACCATAATGGGAAGTGTGGTATCGACGACAGAAAAACTTCTGGCCATTGAAGATGACCGACACTTGTAAGTGTTTCCTTTTACTATCTATCTGTTTTATCTTTATCTTTCTTCATGGTTTAAGTTAGAGAAAACCGAAAAGAAATGAAAATCTTAATTGAAAATTTGTTTTCTTAGTTAAGAGTTTAGTAAACTGATTGGGTTGATCAACGACTCCCTCCTTTAAAAAACATTACTGTCTCCCCCCTTTAAGACCTTCTGTCCACTTTACTCTGAAATAACAGATAATAAATTTTTGAATGATGCACGACGAAAACCTTTAATAAAGTGATACTTCAAATGGCGACCCTTGCATGTACTTCAGAAAAGTTACTTTTTAACTTTAAAATCATTGTTATTTGAGATTTAATTGTGGAGTATAAAACCAGTGGTGAATCAAACTAAATGATGGACGAAGGATTTTTTTTTGGAACGTGTGGCTGCGAAAGGGTGGAGGGAAGTGGTTGATGCAGATTCAGCTTCTTCAGACATATCAGAACATTATAATCTTTTTATCTATCCTCGTGGCTAGCTCAATGGTATAAGATACTATACTACTATACTATACTAGCTCAATGGTTACGATCATTGTTCTTCTACACCCTGTGGAAAAGGCATGTATTTGAATACCATCGAAACGGGAAGGAATTTTTGAGTTTTTTTTTGCACATTGTTGTTGAGTAAGTCGGTCTCGCTCGAAGGTTTTTCAAGGATTTTTCTCTTAGAAACTCGAGTTTTTCGTCCAGCAAGCAGATGACCGATTATAGTGTAGGGTAAAGGGGGAACAGCTACTGCAAATTTTTAAAAAATGGAATAAAAAACAAAATAGGGATGTTTCAAGTTTGAATATTATATTTATTTATTTATTTACAGAATTCTATTCGTAGCCTAGTGGTCAGGCGCGCGGGTGCATAAGTACACGTACCTTGAGTGACCGGGGTTCAAGCCTGTGACTGCTGAATACGGTGCTGTTTCTTGTATTCTGTCTGTCTTGTTAACTCCTCTGACTGTTTGGTCGTCCCGGAGTACAAACAGAAAATGTATTTGTTACTGTGTTCATATCATTTTATATTATAGAAAAGTAATATGAAATATTAATTTATTTACATGGTTCCTTGCATTTCAGGCGCCTATAAAAGCACACAAGAGTTCTCGTCGAGATAGGAAGTATTTTTTCGCACGATGTGAAAGAGCTACGACGCAATTCATTGCGCTACACGTAATTTTTATATTACGTCACAGAATGATATTTTCACCTTTTGGCTTGCCGACTGTTATTTGAAACTGGGCATCCCGTTTTCTCTCTGACTATTCACTGAAGGTGATAGCAGACGGCGCTTTGTCTTCTAACTTCCCCACTAATGCTGGTGTTTCTAATGGTTCAACAATTCTTTCTCACACTGTCTTTTTCCTATATATGGGCTTGGCACACCCAGGGTCCTGAGCTGAATATAATCATTCTTCTCTTCTTGGTGACTCTCTCTCTCTCTCTCTCTCTCTCTCTCTCTCTCTCTCTCTCTCTCTCTCTCTCTCTCTCTCTCTCTGTGTTAGGGTAACTCGGGAATTTTTTGCTGATGCAGTATAAGCCTCAGGCTTCCTTACACCATATAGCTAATAATAATAATAATAATAATGACGCTGCTCCGATGACTGGAAATCCTATCCATAGTTGTGCTGATGATAGCGCTCTACAAGTATCTTTTTTTCATCTTCTGAACTTTCAACCCACACACGGTACTAAGTACAATAGGTTTGAATACCTTTCGCTTTTGAAGGGTGAGAATAGCCTCGACTTCTCGAATATCCACCATCAGTTCCTTAAATGCTATCAAGTAATTCTCAAATGGGACAAAGAAAATTTAGTTAACTTCAATCCTTCTAAAACTCTTTGCTGTCTTATTTCTCTCAAAAAAAGAGTCTGCTGCTCCTGTGCTGATCTTCGATGATACTCAGATTTATAGAAAAGATCACATATCTCTATTAGGGATTATTCTCAATTCTATTTTCTCCTGGCATAAGCACATCATAAATATTGTTTATTCTGTATTAAAAAAAAAAAAAAAAAAAACTGGGTTTTCTTTTTCGCTTTGTTACTTTACTAATAAATAACTACTTACTCTGTTCAAATCTCAAATCCGCCCTACCATGGAATATTGTTCCCATATCTGGGGTGATCATGACACCAAAACCTCTCTGTCAAGCTTTTAGACCTCATTCAAAAGAGAGCAGTCAGAGTAATTAGTCACCCATCTTTTACAAAGTCGCTCCATTTTCAGTTTCATAGTTAACTTCAATCCTTCTAAAATTCATTGCTGTCTTATTTCTCCTTGTTGCTGTCTTTTCTATAGATACTTCCATGGGAAGTGTCAATATAAAAGCTGACTGGGTTTTCTATAGATACAAACAGTCAGCGTCTATTCGCTGTCCAACTCACAGAACCAACTTTTCCTCGATTACGTTTTTTTAGAGAACCCTTCAAAAGCGAAAGGTATTCAAACCTATTGTACTTAGTACCGTGTGTGGGTTGAAAGTTCAGAAGATGAAAAAAAGATACTTGTTGACATTAGACTTGAATTTCTGTAGATTGTAATTTTCAGGAAATACTTGCGAAGCGAGGTTGTCCCAGAAAAACAACAGTTGAAGGGACAGATGAGGAAAAAGAAAAGTTGGTTCTGTCAGTCGAAGTCCAAGAGAAAATGGACGTTGACTGGTTGCCGCACGTGTTCGGACTTGTTTGGAAGAGAGAGAAGGAATTATAGAAACCAATTCAGAAGAACAGTGCCCACGGAAGTACACTGCTCTACAAAATTAATACAGAACAAAATTTTTTCATTAATATTTTATCGTATTTGATATAATAGGCATCCTGACATGCAAAAATTCAGAGTATCCAATAGAAATCGATCTACAACCTTAAACAGTCGTGTGGTGTACAACCTTAAACGCAGGTTGTACACCACATCACTTTATTCCCGTTTTTTAGCTTGCTCAGTGGGATAACCATGTCTCCAACACTAAGAATGGCAAGGCATTGTCGGTTAGATGATTCTTTGGGATTGAGATGGCAGACCGTTAGACGACTTGAAGCCGTGCAGTCGCAGGCGGTGGTGGCATGTTGGCTTAAAATGTCACGCAGTGTCATCTCGGCAGTATGGAAGCAGTTTCAGGAGACAGGAACCATTACAAAAAGAGCTGCCTTAGGTCGCCTGAGGGCTATGTCAACCAGAACGGACCGTTATCTGGCTCTAACAATAAGACGGAACCCTACGATGCCCTGTCATCAATTGTGTCTGAGGTTGCTGCGGCCACGGGTGAAAACATTTACAACTGGACTGTGTCAAGAAGGCTCATTTCAAGTAGAGGAAGCCAATGGATTGTTTCCCATTAACCCTGTCTTCGCGGGTAGCACGGTGGTATCGTCACTGTCCTCCCCACACTGGGTGGAAAAGGCCTGGGTTCGAATCTCGTCGATGACGCGAGGAAGTGTAATGGATTTTTTCACTCCTTGGCTGAGTTAGTCGGTCTCAGGTGACGATAGCAAGGTTTTCCCCTAGAAACTGGGATTTTTTTTTCGTCCAGAAAAACATGAAAATCGACCAGCGAACGCACGCAATTACAGACAAAATGGATAGATGTAATCAATTACGGGTGACTCTAATATAATAATTTAAAAAAAAAAAAAATCCCATTAACCCAAAATCACCGCAGAGCTCGTCAAAACTGGTGTAATGAATATATGACTTGCAGCCCTGACAATAGGGTACAGTTATATTCTCTGATAAGTTCAGTTGTAGTCTACAAACAGATTCTAGACGTTATTTCATCTGGAGACAACGAGGAATGCAGTACCATCCCTCCGACATCAGAGAAAGCGACACGTACGGTGGAGGCGGTGTTCTCGTCTGATGCGAAATAATGATCAACGGCCGTGCCCCTCTATGTTTTTGATAGGGGTGTAACTGCACAGCGGTACAGAGAACAGATCCTCTAACTGTGTGCGTTGGTAGGATCGCCGTCCTTCCTACACCGGGTGGAAAAGACCTGAGTTCGAATTTCGTCGATGGCGGGAGAAATTTTCATGGGTCGTTTTCACAAGGTGACTGAGTCGTCGGTCTCAGGTTAGGGTAGCATGGGGTTTTTTATCCCGGAAACTCTGGTTTTTCGTCCAGCATACAGAAAGTCAACCACAGAATGCACTCAATTTACATACAGTATACACGGAGTAACATGGCCTTAGTTGCCGATGCTCCTTAAAACCCAATAACAATAACAAAATCTAACTCTGTTTGCAACTTTTTAGAGGTACGGTTGGCCCAGATTTATTTTCATGCACGAGAACGCCACTGCACATAGAGCTCAAGTGGTGGAGGAGTATCTCGAAACTGAAGGTATGCAACGACTGCCGTGATATCCTGACTAATCCGATCGAACATGTGTGGGACGTCCTTGACGTCCATCACACGCTGACAGCCAACTCCTTGGTCACTTGGCGAGCTAAGGTAAATAGTGCAAATGAAATTAGTATCACAAACTAATCAATGGCTGAGTATGAGAAGGCATTGGCTAAGAGAGCAAAGAATGGGAACAAGGAGTTTTTCATGTACAGGGTGGCCATAATTAAAGTATCCCTCGGGGCTGGTGAAATAACAGAATGATGGTTGAAATGAGAAGATTTTTTTTTTTTTTTGCCTGATGCTGTATAAGCTAGCTTTCTTGTATCATATGCTTTTACTAATGCTAATAGGATTTGTCCCACAGAATCTTATAGAGACCCTTATATCGAGCATGATGCACCGCTGTGAGGCCTGTTTAGTGGTTGGAGGAGATCATACGCCGTACTGATGTCATGTGACCATATTTTCGAGAATCTTTTAATGTGACCTTTTTGATAATTCTTATACAACCCCTATAAATGTCCCTTTATACCTGTCTGAAATTTCTCGTTGTCTCCTCATTTCATCGTTATTCTATTGTACACCACCACCATACCAAATTTTGTCCCTCTTCAAACTCAAGCTGCACGAGTTACACCACTTTTTCTACGTATTCTGTTAATTTTGTCGAGCAGTGTATTTATAGAAAAGGCATCTGTGATAGAGAGAGTGGAGTGACTTTGTAAGAGATGGGCCATTAATTAACCTAACTGCCCTTTTTGAATGGAGTCTAGAGGCCTGAGAGAGGTTAGGGGGGAACTGCCCGATACGTAGGAATAATGTTCCATGTTAGGGAGGAATTCAGATTCGTACAGAGTGAGTAGCTGTTTAGAAGAGAGGTAAGAACGAAAGTGACAACCGTTTTTTAGATGCAGAGGAAGCAGTATGCTTGATGTGCTTATGACAAGTGAGATTCAAGTCAGGATAATACAATAGAGATATGTGATCTCCACTGGTATATAAGCATAGGATCTTTGCGACTTATTTTTGCGAGATTTAAGATAAGGCTGAGTTTTAGAAGGACTGAAATTAACTAAGTTATCTTTACCCCATTGAAGAATATCCTGGAGATCAGCATTTAAGGAATTAGTGATGGATATTCGAGAAGTTGAAGCTATTTGTGCAGGCATGGTTTCCCAAACTGGAAGGTGTTATGCAACATACTATCATCAACAAACTGTGGATAGGATTTCATGTCAGTGGAAGAAGATCATTAATATATAAGAGGAAGAGAGTGGGAGAAAGAACTGAACCTTGGGGAACCACACCATTAATGGAAAAGTTAGAAGACAACTTTTTTACTATTACCCGCGGTCAGAAAGAATGCCAAATACCCAATTACAAAAACATTTGGCAATCCATAAGAGGGAAGCTTATTTAGAAGCCCTTTATGTGAAACACGATCAAAAACCTTTGAAATGTGAAGAGCAACTGCTTGACTTTCAGTGAACCTTTCCATTGAATTTGTCCATAGATGGCTAACATAAACCAGTATATCACCAGTGAATCGACACTGACAGAATCCATACTGGCAATCATTGATCAGATGGAAGTTTTCTAGATTGTTTAGGAGTTAACAGTTAATGGATTTCTCCATTACTTTAGAAAGAATAGAAGGGCAATGGGACTATAATTGGATGGGAGGGATTTTTACTCTGTTTTTTTAGGAAATGGTCGGATATGAACAATTTCCAAGCAGAAGAAAAAATACCGGTGTAATAATAGAATTTAAAAAGGCGACACAGAAATGAGTTTCGAGAGCAAGTAGAGAAATACCATCAGGACCCGAAACTTTCTTCGCATCACGATTGTTCAAAATTCTTCTGACATCCTTTTGACAGAAGACCACAAACTCAAACTAGTTATATTAGGGCCACCCGTAATTTCTTACATATACTCATTTTATGTGTTCTCTGGTCGATTTGCCTGTTTTTCTGGACGAAAAAATCCCAATTTCTGGAGGAAAAACCTTGCTATCTAAGCCTGAGACCGACTAACTCAGCCATGTAGTGAAAAATCCCCTTTAAAGTTCCTCGCGTCTTCTACGGGATTCAAACGCGAGCCTTTTCCACCCGGTGTAGGGAAGACGGGTGATACCATTATACAGACACAGAAGACCACAGGAGGCACTGTATGGAGTGAGGGAATGGTAGGAGGTGGTTTAAAAAGAAAAGATCCTCAATACAATTATTATTAAAAAAAAAAAGTAGGATGCCAGCAGGTCGGCTTTATCATTAGCTGAGGTGGCAACAGAACCATCCGGTTTTGACAGAGGTTGAAATAGAGATGCACAAAAGTTGAAGACAATAGCTTTGGCAAGAGACTAGAATGCTCGACTGCTGTTGGACAAGAAGCAAGGTTTCTGCTCTTACCCTGTCAAAAATCTAGTTTAGATTTTTCACAGCTAAATGTATTTTCTGAAAGTTTTCTACTCTTATCCTATTCAAAATATAGTTTAGATTGATTAATAGCTCCTTTACAACTGATTCGAGCTTTGGTGTAGGCAGAACATCAACCTGTTGATTTGGATGAAAGCCAATTACGATATACAACATTCTTTTGAACAGCCTTAGCATGTTTATTGGAAAACCAAGGTTTCGATAAAGGACGAGGATTTAAGGTGGAGTATGGAACAAAGGATTTCGTTCCTATAAGAATAATTTCACTGGCATTATTACAAACATTGACATTATGTTTGAAATAACCAACCAAGGAAAAGAAGAGTCGAAATTTCGCAGATTATCCCATTTTGTGTTCTTGTAATGCCAAACCCGAGGCTGAGAATGGCCACGACTGAAAATCTTCATTGGAGAAGAAACCATCACCAAGTTGTGATCTGAGGTACCTAGAGAACCAATCACCTCGATCGTATACTTAGAAGGATTGTTTGTGAGAATAAGATCGAGTTTGGCTGTGTGGTTAGGACTGTCCGATATTCTGGTAGGTAAATGAACAATTTGAATGAGGTCAATTAGTAATTGCAAAAGTCTGAGCATCTCGACCGGTTACGTCTGTCCGACTAGAAAAGAAGCCATCTAGAGTTGTGAACATTCAAATTGCCAAGGAAAATTACCTCACTGTGAGGAAAGTTGAACTGGAGAAAGTCGAATTTCAAATAAAGGAAGTTAAGAGTTCCAAGTGATTAGTGGAATTGAGAGAATGATAGAGGTAACAAATGAATTTGCAGAATGGGGTAGCGAGATTTTAAGTCAGAGAAGTTCTAAAGGAGGAGATTCCAAGTTACTAAGTCTCCAACAAGGAACATCAGAGCGGACATGTGCACAAATGCCACCTTTGAAGCGAAAGGAATCATGCAACAAATAAATAGGACACCTGAGATCAGCAGTGGTTGAATTAACCGATAAATCAGATTCTGTCAGAAAAAGCAAGCGGGGCTTGGCAGACTAAGTGGCAATGGCGATCATTGAGATTGGAACCGGAACCATGTATATTTGTGAAATGAACCTGTTTGGGAGGTTTTGTTCTTTTTGCAGATACGTTTGTTCTGTTAGTTTTACTATTCTTGATGTATTCAGCAGTAAAGAAAAGCTGGGGAGGACATATTATACACCCATGGGCCAAAACATTATGACCAGCGAGTCGTTATGCAAATCGAAACAACTGCAGATGAACTACGGCGAGTTCGCGGATCGGGACACGGTATGAAAAACACCCGATACTGATATCCGTTAATCAGTATTACACTTGTCCTTCAGATGGGAAAGGCAGCGGACTTAAGCGAGTTTGACAAAGGGCGAATTGTAATAGCCAGACAACTGGGTCAGAACATATCCAAACTAATATATATTTTTAAGCCACCCGAATAATTAAATTCATCTGCCGTGCTATGTGTCTTATGTCTGTTAATTGCGTGTATTCTATGGTTGATTTGTCTGTTTTGATGGACGAAAAAACCTTTCTATCTATGCCTGAGATCGACTAACTCAGCCACGGAGTGAAAAAAAAACCCACTAAAGTTCCTCACGTCATCAACGGGAAACGAACCCGGCCAGAGCATATTCGAAACGGCACGGTTGGTGGGATTCTCACGGTCAGGCGTGGTTAGTATCTACCGAAAGTGGTCCGAGGAGGGGGAACCCACGAACCGCCATCGAGGTATTGGACAACCACGGCTCATCGATGGTCGAGGTGAGTGAAAGCTCTCCCGGATGGTACGTGGCAACAGAAGGGCGAATGCGGTACAACCCGCTGGTAATTGGAATGCTGGTGACAGGAGTAATGTGTCACAACACACAGTACATCGAACCCTGCTGAAAATGGGGCTGTGTAGCCACTACCGAGTGCTCATGCTAACCAGGGTTCACCGGCGACAGCGCCTACAGTGGGCATGCGAGCATCGAAACTGGACCTTGAGTGATTGTAAGAAGGTTGTCTGGTCCGATGAATCACGTTTCCTGTAGCACCATGTGGACGGTCGGGTAGTGTGCGTCATTTACCTGGGGAAGTGATGGCGCCTGGATGCACCGTGGGACGAAAACAAGCCAGTGGCGGTGGTATCATGCTTTGGGCGAGGTTCTGCTGGGATACCCTGGGTCCTGTCATCCATGTGCTGGGCACTCTGACGTGTACACTGCAACAATGCCTCCTGTGCTGCTGGAGTCTGGTTCCATAGGGTCACTAACAGTAAAATCCGGGCCAAACTCCTTTCCAAGCAAAGAAATTTCCATGCAAAGAACTATGCTGCTTGCGACACACCAAGTAACAAGAACAACATCAACTAATGCGCTGCAGGTTTTATCTGAGGACCCTTCCCCTGGACCTATATATAGGTCCAGGGGAAGGGCCCCAGATAGAACCTGCAGTGCATTTCATCTACAAACACAAAAAAGGACTACCAACCTCACACCTTAGAATAGACTGCAATCCTGCTACAAATATCAAACAGGAAAAAATAAACCTATGGAATAAATTCCTCTCCCTTTGACAGGTTAGATGGGATGAAAGTCCCACTGGAGAGGTCACCAGACTTTTTTATCCCGGATAAAAAGTCTGGTGACCTCTCCATAGATGTGTTCATGGATGGTTCTACCCATCCATGAGCACATCCTGCCTCCTAACAGGACATGGCGCTCTTAAAGTGAAACTGTTCCAATTCGGACTGGCGACAAATCCTCATTGCTCCTGTGGGGAAGAGAAATCCTCGAACCACATTCTATTGTCCTGCCCCAACTACAAAGAACAACGGACAACACTTAAAAATAAGGTTCAGAACATCTCAGAAGTCAATCTTAAAGACTTAATTGAAAATGAGACTAACTTTCAAGCCCTTCAAATCTTCACCAACAACGTCTTCAGCAGAAGAATGCAGATTCTTCAACACACTGGATAATTCAACAAGCTCTTGCTGAGCTGTTCCCTCTGCCACCTACCAGTCATACTGGACTTGAATTCTTTTGATCTCTGAGGTTGTTCAGAGATGTCAACCACTGGTGTTTTTTTTTTTTAATATTTATTTATTATTATTAATTTATATATTTTATTTATTATTTTTTTATTATTGTTTTGTTTTTTTTTTCTTATTTTTTTCCCCTGCTGGTACTCAGGACTGGGCATCCTGAGTACAGGATTACTGGCATCCACTGGTATTGCACTACCTCCAGTGGATGCGGGATTTTAGCGCACTACCGAAGCGCAGATAGTAGATTATGTCCGGCTGCACGTGCCTTGGGACGGGCATCAGGCAACAGTTGCTCAGGTGTTGGCTGCTCACATTTCAAGCCCTGATTACACAGATTCTGTAGTCAAGGTAGAGACAATTTGCGGAGATGGACCGAGGTCCTAGAGCCGCTACAAACAGGCCACATACATACACGAATACGTAAATGTCATTGGATGTGCATGCATGCATTTCTTTTACTTGAGTCTTGAGAGTTTTGTTGTGTTTTACAATTTTGTAAGAGAAGCTCCATTTTCTGTTGGAGTTTCTTACACAGGTTCAAATGATTGTAAATAAAGAATGTTATGTATTTTTGTATTTATGTAAATAAAAAAAAAAAATAAAAAAACCATACGCCAGCGTAAGATGCGCAGTTGGGAACACCTTGTTTCTACCACTGGGAATGATAATCCCTGGAGTGTGGTATAAAGAGTAACCATAAACAAACTCCCCAGGGGTGAGGCCATACCAGCGACGAGGACACGGCAGGGTACTTACACCCGGATCTGGCAGAAAACAATTAGTAATTGTTTCCTGCCAGGTCCGGCAATAAACAATTGCCGTCTTTCAGCAGGATAGTGCTCCATGCCACACCGCCCGGATTGTTCGAGACTGGTTCGCGGAACATGAGGCATTGCTCTGGCCTCTAAATTCCCCAGACATCAATCCCATCGAGTATCTGTGGTTTGTGTTGGAACAGCAACTGCGATCTGCAGCGTCTCAACCACGGACCTTACAGGAGTTAAAGGATCTGATGGTTATGCGTTGGTACCAGATACCACAAGACACATTAAGAAATGTTGTAGCGTCCATGCCTCGCCGTGTACTGTTTTGGCTGCACGTGGAGGACCAACGTCATATTAGGTAGGTGGTCATAATGTTTTGGCTCATCGGTGTATGAAGTAATGAAATTTTAGTATATGGCATACACACAGCAAGAATATAGCCAGATACTTGACATAACGTGTTGTCGACAGTTCCCGAGCATGTCCACTACTCGGACTCCCTCTAGTTACTGTCGGCAGAGTAGATGCAGTGAGGTTATACACCAGCTGATCCCGATGCCTCCTGTTTTAGGAATAGGTTATTTAGTGGCTCGATGCGAACACTGTTTTAGCGCTGTACCCTTGAAATGTAAGGAAGATTGTATCTCGTTGTGATGCCCATCATAATCAAAAGACAACAATCATACTGCATGATGGAACAGGTAGGGGTTGCCAGAGCTTTGTTCTGGAGACTAAACATGGGTTTCATCACTTCAATGCTCTAATAAGAAACGTGCTAGTCCTCTGTGTGTAGGCGTCTCCGTAGCCAGGTGGGCAGGAGGAACAGTGCGTAGCACACGCTTCTTGATTAGACCGGGGTTCGAGCCTGTGAACCACCAAATACGGAGGATGCAGAAAGGTCAGGGAATGACCACCGCATATCCCGGGAGCAATATGACCTTAGTTGCTAATGCTCCTAAAAACCCAAACAAACAAACAGTCCTCTGTGTGGTGTATACGCCACACCTCTACCCCCGCTTATGTGGGTTCACACACACATAGGTGGTCAATTCCAGTATACACTAGGTGCAGGACTTGCACAAGGGGGTTATACTCAGGTTTTCTAAAAGTCCCATCATGCTGAAGGTGCAAGCAGAGGATTTTGTCGCAGAACGACCGGACTTCACCGAAATTCGGTCCACTTGATTCAAGTGTCGCCTGAATATCAGTTCCAGCAGCGTTTTAGACTCCAGATAGTCATCTCTAGCTTGTTATACCTGTGAATCTGTAACAAGCCGCAGAGACCTTTACTCCTATTTTCTGAAACAACCTTCCTGTTCATGTATTTCCCGAAAATGAAATCAAAATAAATATAAATGTAATGTGAACTGTTATTATTCTTTTGTCTTCTGAGCCTTCAACCTATCACTGTTATAAGTACTACATAGGTTGTAATACCGTTCTTGTTTGGATTTTTCATAAAAAGAAAAAAAAATTATACATTTTTATTTCTGAATTTAAAATTTTAATTGCTGTTCAGGATAGTCATCAACCGTTTTATTATTTTTATAGGGTATACTCTGGTCCATCCTCTTCCGAAGAAAAATTGTGGGATGTAGAGATTTACGTGAAAGATGGCGATATCCAATGGAGGTTCCCTGCCCACAGCAATATACTCCGAGAATACAGTTCCATATTTAATGAAAGATTAAGCAAGAAACTTCCCGAAGACTGCGTGTACAGAGTAGAAATGGAGATCCAGGAACTAGGTGCCGTCACAGTGAGACATTTATTGCAGTAAGTACACTAGCTCCCAGTGAGAATATTGCATTGAACAGTAAATAACCCGTGTTATCGCTTCTTTTAAAATAAGTGTATGTCAGTATGTTGTGTCAGTGGTGAGCAACCCTTCATATGTGGGCTGGAATATATACGCTGTACTCTATACACGCTAGAAAACGTAGTGTCAAATAGATTACGTATATATACTCGTGAAAGCAACTCATATTTGTGGTCACTCCTGATTAGGATTATTTTTGAGATCGTTAATTGGGAAGATTTTGTGAGAGGGTATGATTCCACTTTCAAAATTGAGAGGATGGCGGAAGGACACGATCTGTCAGACGTCACATGAGTAACGCTAAAATTTTATTGCACGCTAAGAAATAAAGACTTAGCCTGAATTTTTTTTTTTTTTTTTTTTGGCTAGTCACATGTGGGTTACATGAAAATGGTCAGCTGGCCATGTTCTTTGAACTAATTTAAGAAATTTTAATATACAAGGAGCTATTATTAAAGTTATGTGAAATTTAGAACAGACAGTGGCTGAAACATGTGGAAACGAAAGGCGCAAAAACTTCTTTTCAAAATGTGTCATCAGGGGGTGCTTGATGCTGCATGCAATTAGTATGCAAAGTAAATCTCGTGACATCACTAGTGATTCGCACGTTTTTACATACGATAAAAGCAAATGCGACAGTAGCAAGGATAACTCAAAACCAAAACAACATAAAGCATTGGTTGCGCTTCCTTTTAAAGAACTTACGATAAGTACCCCTTTCCCAAAATTATGAAGAAATTATTCAAAGAAACAAGTGCCTTATCTTCCTGCCAATGATGCTACCGAATTGCGACAGCTGACGAAATCGCTTCGACTGTTGCCACTCGAAATGAACACTCTTCTACTAGTCTGATATCGAAAATATCTAGTCGACTAGTAGATATTTCATTGGGAATAGCCCGCAAAGTGCATCAACCTTCCTGCAGTGGTTTCCTTACAGGATCCATGTGTTGCACTTAACTCCACGTGTTCCTCAAAACCTTCCTCTTTATGAAACGAGTTTGTTAATAACCTCATTATAGCCTTTTGAAACTATGGCTGTGATCTCAAAAGGCTGTAACGAAGCTCTAAACAGATCAAATCTTTTTTTTTTTTTTCTTTTTTTTTTTTTGCACAGGAAAGTTCGGAGCAAAATTCCTGAGCCAACTGCAGTTGCTATTATGTCAGGTATCTGGGAAGTTAAAATCCCCCATTATAAGACATTCTTTTTTACTGGCCCACTCTGTTTCTCTGTAAAATTGTTCGTTGTACTCATCAGAGTCATTAGGCCTATAACGCACTCCTACCTAGGGCTCACAATACCGGTCAAAATCTTAATACCGGTATTTCGGTATTTTTAATTTATGAAACCGGGATACCGGCATTAATACCGGTATTCCAAAAAAAAAAAAAAAAAAACATTTTTCGCAATAAATTTTGATGACAATTAGGTACAATAAAGTAAGGAAAAAACAAGTAATTACTTGAAGTCACGTTTTAAATCAAACTTTTATTACAATAATAAATATTCTAGAAAAAATTATTAAACATGCAGTTATTCTAAAAACAAAAAAATAAGCATCCACACTACCTGTCCGAATAAAGTGAGCTCTTAAGAAACTCAATAGTGTGTTATCGTTTAAACTGGATCTAATTTTGGTACATATTTAATTAGCGGCAGAAAACGTCCTTTTGGATTCTCTGCTAGTTGGTGCTTTGTACTGAGATAGTTGTAGATGAGTTGCAGTTTAACCCCCCTTATTCCCCATCTCCAAAAAACCTTATTTCCTTTTTATCAAAAATATTTCCTTTTTGACTTTTTATGGCAATATATCCGTATTAACGAAAGAATGGGACTGACAGTTAAGCTTGGTGAGGAAACCAAATCTAAGTTATGGGGAGGTATTTATTTATTTATTAATTTTTATTTCCCTGTATTTTTATTTCCCTGCCGTCGGTGGCCATTGTTATAATTTTCGTACAGCAGCTCCCCACAAGCCACCTGATTGCATTAAAAAAATTAGAATTTTCAGGAGCTGAGGAATATTCCCTCCCCTCCACACACACACGAGTATATATATTATATATCGTATACATATTATATGTGAACTGTCAGTTTCTCAAGAGCAATGACACAAACAAAAAACAAAAGTAATTTATCGTGCAAATTACTTACAATACATAATTGGTGTTTATTTACATCTAATCTATTCATTTTCTCATTTAATCTGTTAATACATGCTATATCATTTCCATAAAATTTCTCTCAATTAACAATCTCAACTCTTTCTACAGCTTCAAACGCTAAACTAATTCAATCTTAATCACTTTCTCATATTTCTGTTAATCACCAATATCAATTCTCTTCACAACAGCAATCCATAAGTCGCTAACTTAATGCTAACAATTCCATGTACTCTCTCTCTTAATTTATCAATATCAATTTTCTTTGCAACTTCAACCAATAAACCAACTCAATACTAAACATATCCTTATTTCTCGTGTTTCTTCAACTTCAACCTTATTCTAAAATAATCTCCCACTTTATCTAAGTACCATTTCCAAAACAACACAGTTCAGAGGACTTACCTTCCTTCTTTTTCACGGTGGGATTCCTTTGTGCGGGTTCTTTCCATGGAGTGCGGTGATTTCTCTCTCTTGAACTCTGCATCTCTGCTATATAGCTCTTCCAGTACTGTCTTATTTCGAGAACAGTTCTCTGTTAATACTGAAGGAAATTACTACAGCAGTAGTAAGCCAGGGCACTATCTGACTGGCTTGTTATTCAACTTCCGGATTAACTTCTATCACAGGAACATGCCCGGCGAACCCTTTACTATATAACTGGATACTCCCAGAACTGGACCCGAACTGAACCCAGAACTGGACCCGAACTGAACCCAGAACTACTACTGGAAGTCTGCAACCCTTCCGAACAACAACCACAAACCCCCCTTTTGGTGCGAGCACCTTATTTCCTTCCCATTTATTTATTTATTGAATTGATTTCAAGTTACAATCGCCCCTTGTACTACTTTTTTATACGCAAGCTTATATGCAAACCCCGGAAGGGTTTGCACGCATTTACGTATCTCCCCCTATCTAATTTAAACCTGACCCAATCACGGTGTTATTCTTTAAACTCACTCTTCTTCCTTTGGTGGGAAAAACAGAATAGAATATTTTTCCCACACAACGAAACGCTTTCATCTTTTATCTCTACATCATCTGTTCACAATACCTTTGAACTGCTCCATACCGACACCCTTTCCCAAAATGCACTGTGTCGCATCCTCAAGTGGCAGTGTAATAGAGGGATTAAACTATTGTTCAGAAGCTTTTAATTTTAACTCTTCCGCACCTGCCATACCATTGACCATATTCCTTAATTGTACTACCAGGCCTGCTGCCACTAATGGAAATATTTCCGTAATGATGTTTTCGTTATGCTTTAAGTGCTTTACTTCCATACACACTATACTCACTAAGAGAAACATATTTGTAAGATTTTACGTCTTACAGTTTCATGACGTTTTCAGATTTCCGTTGCATTTGTACTGTATAACAATCCCTCATTTGCAAATTCAGCAGTATTAATGATTTATTGTTGTCCATTTTATAACCTTTAGGTGAATAAATCATAAACAATTATTTTTTAAATTAGTACCGAAAAACCGGTATTTTTGTATCAATACCGGGATTTAAATACCGGGAAAATGTAGGGCTTACAATACAGAGATTCCGGGATCCCAACTACCGGGATCCGGAATCTCGGTATTGTAAGCCCTACTCCTACCCTCATTTTTGCTTTAGCAGTGCTTTTGCTTTCCCAGGGCTTATACCCAGTGCTTGTCCAGTGTCATACCAAACTGATTCAATATTGCACTGTCCATCTATGTCAACTGGATGCACTTCCTTAGATTTTATGTGTTTCTTAACTGACAGCATAACCTCTCCTCCCTTCCTGTCCTGACTATCCTTTCTGTGCACATTTGTAGTCGCCATATTCCAATTCTGTACTGCTTATATCTGTGTGACACCATGTCTCTGATATCTCAACAATATCCGCCTTTGATGCCTTGACCAGCACTTCAAATTCATTTACTATACTCCTAGCATTGGTGTACATGCAAGTATACATGCACCTGTTCTTACTCTTAGTTACCCTAATACAGCCCATGTATTTACTTGTTTCTTGATGACTCCTATCAGTCCTTGAAATCCCCAGCACCTTGCTTTCCAGGCTGCTCATTCTAATAGAAGCAGTGCAAGAATCGCTTTCACCTCTGCCTGCGGTTACTGTTAATCTTTTAGTCTGTTCATCACCCCCCCCCCATAAGCTAGCAGTTTTCAGATCCACCTAACACTGTCTCGATGGCCTCAGCAAATATTCTTGCACCCTTTCTATTTAAGTGGATCCCATCCCTCTAGAAGCAGTCTCTCCTGTTAACGAGCGCAGACCACGCTGTGAAAAATTCTCCCCCATGAGCCTTGCACAGTCTCTCCTGAGTCGAACTGATTGACAAGGCTCTCATCATATATTCCCTCCTATCGTGTCTGGGCAGAATTGCAGACACTTTCAAATTTAACCCTAACTCGCGACTTTTTTCAACATTGTTCATATTATTCTGAGTTGGTAAGTGGATGTTAAGTTGCGACTTGCACTACGTCAAAAGAGAATTGAATCATAGGAGCGTGGTATCGTTTACTTTCAGGACAACATAGTGCACTACATCATCATCAAGATGTTCAGCAAGTGTTGCAGACTCGGGTTGGTAAATGCTGTTACAACTTTCTTATTCTACGAACCTATCCCAACACAATTACATTTCTATTTGCCCTGATAAAGCAAATACTTCGGGGACGCCGGTTTTAATTTGCAGGTTGAAACCAACCGCCATCAAAATTACAGAGGACCATCATATCGCTGGCCAGTTACAGCAGTGCCATTGATTATCTACTTCAGCGGACTATAACGTTGAGTAGGGAACAGTCATGGTTGTGGTATATCGTTTATATTGATTGCTTGAGTTTGTAGTGTGTATTGATCACTGTGGAAAGTTGTGAAATGATCCTGTTTAAACAGTAAAAAGAAAGCGAGTGATGTAGTTGATTGTTGTATTCTTTTTTTTTTTTTTTCTTTACAATTTTTAAATATGCAGAGCGGAAACAGGGGTCTGGATATTAGCATACACTCTAAATAAATAACAGTGTATATTTCTCTATTGGAGAGATGCTTTTTATTTAGAGCAGGGCAATATCAAGGCAACTCGTAGCGAAGTACCTCCACAATGTGAGATCGATGCACTAAGTAGCAAACATACTTTGCTCATTGCTGTTTACATGATGAGGCTATGTCCTTCTTGTACAAATAAATATGATAATAAAGTTTAATTTATTAAAGAGCCCTACCTATTTAACTGATTTGAGATCAAGTTTTTAATTATCAATGTACATCAGAGCACCTTTCAGGACTGCTAACTTATCTTACCACACTATTATGACTATTAAAAGTAAGCAGGGAAAAAACGTAGTTCGCTTTAAATTTTTTTATTTTATTTTATTTTTTTATGAAACCCCCAAACACGAAAAGTATCAAAACCTGTAGTACTTAGTACTGTGCATGGGTTGAAGGAGATGGAAAGGAAAGGATGCCGGCAACTTTGCTCTGGCGACAACATGGGTTTTACCACTTCAAGCCTCCAATATGCAAAGTGGTGGTATTGCAGTGGTTGATGAGCGTCATCTACTACCTAGTGATAGTATTAGTAAGTATTATATTATTATTAGTAGTGGTACTGGTTAGTATTAGTACTAGTAGTACCGTGCATGTGTAGATTGGGGCTGGGGGGGGGATACTGGAAACTTTGTTCTGGAGAATAAACATGGGTTTCACTGCTCCAAGCTTCCAATAAGCACAGTGGTGGTATTGACCGGTTGATGAGAGTCATCTACGATTTAATTAGAATAATCACTGTAGAAAAATGGCTGAAGCGAAAGTTTTTAAAGAGACTCGACTTCTGTGTCTAAATAAAGTTAAGCGCTCTACTTCGAAAGCGGATAATGGAGAAGGAAAAAAAAAACAAAAACTAATGTGAGAATTAAGATAATTAGCTCTTACTGTTCCTTTCCATTATTTTCGAACATGAGTAAGAATTATATATATTATATATACACACATTTGCGCTGACATTGTTGGCTGACAGTAGCTTAGCAGATTTTCTTAAGAAGTTCTGCATCAGGTACTTTTTTTGGCAATGATACAAATATAACCTTTCAGAGTTCGAGAACAGATAATGTAATTTTAATTTTCGTTCAGATTGTATTTTTATATGCTTCTATTAAATTAATTAATAAAAGAACATTTTTCTCTTTCTCTCTGTCTAGATGGATGTACACGGGAGATGTCTATCTGTGCACATGGATGGAAGCTATTCCACTTCTCACAACTGCCCATAATTATGGTCTCCTTTCATTAGTCAAAAAATGTGAGCGATTCCTGAGCTTTAATCTTCCTTTGGATCGAGTGTGTGAGGTGTACAACATGGCGATAGAAAGATCAAGCAGAGAGTTAGAAAATGTATGCTTAGAACTCATTTTGAAGGCAGGCGCACTAATACTCGAGTCCTCCAGCTTTCGTAATTTGTGCATGGTTGCAATGGAAAAGGTCGTATCAAACTCACATTTAAACGTGCAGGAAGAGTTTGTGGTGTTTTTGGCCATATGGCGTTGGGGTGAAGCAGCTTGTTTAAGAAACAAAGAACAACAGAGCGAATCAAATGTTCTGAGAAGAATAGATGATTTACTTAGGCATTTACGTTTGGACGTAACAGATACCGAAGGTCTGCCCGAATTAGTGGTGAAAAGATTAAGGAAGACTGCAAAGCCTCCTAGTAGAAAAATTAGATGTGACTCCAATCCGCCAGTGGAGTTGTTGAATTTGTCACATCAGTTAAAAATTGAGGGGCTTCGTGTAAAAGACACTCCCTTTGAAGGTGACATAGTCTGCATGGTATTTACCTGTCGATATCCCGTGTATTTACTAGGTTTTCAGGCGGCAGTCAGGTGTCCCGAAACTATTGAGCCTATTCAGATTAATTTTAGAATAGAGAAAGAAGACAATATATTAAGGACAGGGCAAATGAAAAACATGAAGTCCCGAGACTTATATATGAATAGCATTCTAAAGGAAGGTATATCTTGTCTAGCAGTTCCTTTACGTTTATTCCCAGGAAATAGCTATGGCGTTTCACTAATACTAAGTGAAGACTTTTGGGAAGATACACCAATATATCTGACAACTACAGTGTTGGAAACGCAACACATTTGCAACAAGGGCGGCCAGTCTGTTATTGATAATGTTAGCACTCAAGTAATTGGCATAGAAAAATTGTTTATTGTACCAGTTTGTTAATATTGCAGCGTGTAAATTATTCTTAGCATTCATTTCCCTTCTATCAAATGACATAGTAGAGAGAGAAAGAGAGAGAGAGAGAAAACTATATCATTTAGTAAGCAGCAACCGATAAAAGAGGGAAAAAATCCGAAATTGCAGTTCAAGTAGAACTTGCAGAGAAGAAAAAGAGGACTCAACTTCAAGGCTTTTGCGTTTTTCAAATTAACATCATAACCTCGTTTTAAAATTAGTTCAGAAGATTTCAGGTGGCAGTATTTCTGTCCATCACACAAAGAAATTTCTTAAAACCTGGAGATAATCTTGAGGCTGTTAAAAATTAACAGCCTAAAGATTATCTTGAACTGAAAGTTAACATTTTGTCGGTTAAAAGGAAAAGCCTGCCTCTAATGGGATATTTTCCAAAAAGACGATGACCTGTTAGTTAGCGAGACTTGTAATTTTGGTGTTATATTATATGGTAAGAAACTTATAAGGGTGAGTATTTGTTCTCACAGCGCATCACAGACAAACTACGCAGTTCAGTTTTGAAGTACGATGTATTTTTAAGATCATAAAATGATCAGCATCCATTAAATCAGCAATGATTTCGTTGAACGTATGATTGTTAGAGATGATTCCAGCTGGTATATAATATCATACACTAGGACTAGGCTGTACATTAAATAAATAGCCTCAAACGTTTATAATCTTCTGATTGCTTCCTTTTTAGTGCGTCACTATAAATAAAATTGAAAAAGGCGAGTTTGTCAATGGATCAAGGAAGTAATTAATAAAAATTATTATTATATTATATATATATATATATATATATATATATATATATATTTTTTTTTTTTTTGGGTTGAGGTGGTTAAAATATGCCTAGAAAACGAAGGCCATTAGACCTTCATAATATCGTGTAAATTCTGTTCTGTGGTTCTGTTTCCAGTTTTTCATTATGAAAAATCCTACTTTTTTATTTTTTTCCCCCACCCAAGATATGAGAAAAGATTCAATAAAAGTTTTCCCCTCCGAAGAGAAAGTGTGAGGGAGATTCAGTCAGTAAGTAACAAAGTAAAGAAAAAAAAATGAACTAAACAGGAAACTGATTTCAACATTGTTTTTATTTCTTAACGTAACTCAGCAGTCACATTTAAACACTTGTAGTATTGCTTTGCAAATTCTGATAACTCGCTGTGAAAAAAATATTGACTGCTGTCATAACCAGTGACGTCGGTTACATCATTCTCAACCTTTGTCCGAAAAATGTTTGCCACCAAGCTGTTGTCTAAATTGCCGAAATAAAGTGAAATCGCTAGGAACGAGGTCAGAGCTCTAGGGATGATTATCATGAATATCTTACCACAAAACTTTAATGGGATGTATGCCTGCCTCGCATTACTATGCAGTAGCAGTATTCCTATCATTTTCATGCTTTTGAAATTGCACAGAAGAAAGCCAATTAGAGCCCCCAAAGACGGGCACCATTACCTTCTGTGATGATGGCACAGACTTAAAAACTTATTTGTTGGGTGTTGTGGGGGTGGGGTTGTTATGATGAAACAATCTATCTCTATTTATCCCTGGCTGGGTCGCCAATTGTGTGGGTGGCGTTTTTCTTTCTTATTTCATTATTATTATTTTTTTTTATATTATTACTTAAAAATCCCCACTTTGCATCTGACTGGTTATCTCACAGAAGAATTCCGGTTCGGAGGGAGTTTCTATATTAGAGCACTCCTCCTTTGGGTTTTGCTGTGTGTTCAGAAATGACCAAACTCCATTTTCATTAAGTGAAATACAATCAGTTTATTATACATACTTACAAATAAAAGATAAGACAAATCATTACACATTCACTTCATATATAGGTACAGGGCATGGATCACGTTCCTGGTCATTAGGCTCCCCCATCCATCATCTTCTTCTTACTATAGGCCCACTAACATCTCGTACAATCAGTTTAATTTAACTCTTTCTTAATTACAATTGACATTTATTATTTATTTATTTATATCTTCCTTTTTCATACCTATCTAGCACAATCCTACATTCTTCTTCATGGTTGAAACAATTCTTCTTCTGGAGTTATGTCCACTCTACAAACTATTCTATTCTATTCTCTCCCCAGCACTTTAAAGTTACATGTTAATGAAATATACATGGGATTATTTATTTCTTCATTCCCTCAGGTAAACTTCAGCATATAGCGACTAATTTCTCTACTTCAGTAACATTATATAAATAACATACAACTGTACCTGCTCTATAGGCTAACCCGTCCAAAATTATTACTTTTACTCCATTGATTAATCAGTAAATAAATCATAACTGTAAACCATCCTTCATTAACTATTTCTATGATATTTCCTTACTTATCTATACCTTAACTTAACTCTTAACTGTATGCTTCCCTATATCTCACTTAATATTTATCTATCTTCCCTGCAGTCCTTTGCAATTACATAGAGGTAAATTCGTTGTTTAACCACTTACTTCTGGGGATTTGGATCTTACCGCTAATACAACGTGTGGCCAGTGACTTTCTGCTCTGCATTGGGTCCTCCATTGGTTTGGGAACGTTCATCTGGAATGCTAAACTCTGCCAGGGATACCTTTCGCTTTGCCGATCATCCTAGTCTCGTATCCTTCTTTGCTGTGCCGGATCATTCAGTAGGGTTCGCTTCCCATCGCTTTATTTCCACAGGACGGTACGGTGTTCTTCTCGCTGTCCTCCTTTCAAATATATCTCTCGGTGGACGCTTTCGGACTTCTATGTTTCATCTCGAGAAAGTTCCCCTTTCTGTAACTCATCTATACTTCATTAAAACTATCAGAATTTAGCGAACTCACCATAACTGGTTCTACTGGTGGGTCGCTTCCGGGGACTGTTTCCTGGGCCTATCTTTCCAAAAAATCACTCTCGAAGAAAACTTTATCATCTTCCGAAAAACTTTATTATCTCCAAAAAAAACTTTATCACATCTCGAAAAATCATCTCCGAAAAACTTCATCACATATCTAAAACATCTTATCACCTTTCCGCGCTTTTTGCACGCGCTCTTCCCCTTTTATTTCCCAAAACCTAGTAACGCCCCTCCTTTCCTCGACCAATCATTTCTATCTGACCATCATCGTCCCCTTCCGGTGTAGAGAGAACTTCCGTTTCTATAGAATTCTCGAATATTCTGGAAAAGACCAGAATTTCGGAGCTCAGACTCCATCCGGAAAACACCTGCGTCCATTTTCTTGATTCGTCTCGCATTATTATAAAATGACCACACCTGCTCTGTTTGTAGTAAACAAGAGCGCCCCCGCTGGTACCCCTATTGCCATCTCTGGACCAAACCGTCCCTTTGCGTACTATCAGTTGACCCCCCACTGTTCCGTCTTGCTATTTTCGCTTGCTGTTTCCGGTGTGGGCACTGATCGTATATCTGTTTCTAATGTTTTTCTTCAAGGTATATTTGCTTGTACTTTAAATTTAACCTTCTCTTAAATTAATTCCATTAGCGCGAGACCCATTATCTTAAACAATATTAGTGACTTTAAGTGTTTTCTTTTGTGGTTTACAATATCACTATCTAGCGTTCTTTCTTAAATTATATTTAAATTTAACTTGTAAGACTTTGTGTCTTACAGTGTGAACAAATAAGCTTCCATTGCACTGATGCACTTTTGGATTCGGACTGAAAGTGGTGGACCTACATTTCATCCCACAATATCATTTCTGATGATGCTGAGGTTGAAAATTATTTACGCCACTAGTTTACGGCAGCTACCGACGTCTTTTTACCCAGCTGGTTTCCAAAATTCGATAAAGCAATGGGATATTAAAAAAGTAAGAGATTACCTCAATCTTTTCCACGAAAAAGATTGAGGTAATCTCTTACTTTTTTAATATATTAAAAAATCGTGGAAGTTATCGAGCCCTGTAGCTCCGAGTTTTTTACTAATAGCAATGGGATAATACGTACGAATCTCTTTGGTATTGTGTAGAAAAATAAATGCGATCTTCAGGTCAGTTTCCTGCTTGTTTTCGTTGCTTTGTGACTAGCTGACTTTCTCTCCTTAACTTACTTCGATCAGAGATGGGATTTGAACACAAACTCCGTGTGTGTGTGTGTGTGTGTGTGTGTGTGTGTGTGTGTGTGTGTGTGTGTGTGTGTGTGTGTGTGTGTGTGTGTGTGTGTGTGTGCGTGTGCGTGCGCGCGCACCATAATATTGCTTTCTTCAAATGAGGATATGCCCATCAGCATGATAGAGCTGGAAATGGTTTCATCAGACCATGACACAGAATTCCACAAGTTGGTGGTCCAGTATTGGTACTGACGTGTCCATGCAAGGGGCAGTTTTTCTGTGTTTCACAGTGAGCAGCATGAATACCTGTGAGATCCGTCAAAGGCTATAACCTATACGAACTAATGTCCGGCGCATTATGTGGATATTGGTCTTGTCATTCCTACGCCGTACTTGGCGGTTAGCTTGGCTAGTGTGCTGGGTCGTTGCTGTTACGAGACGAGATACACATCGCTTACCACTGGTGTCGACCACATGTGGCTGTCTTACGTGTGAGTCTGCGCTTGTAGCACAGTGGTATCGTCACCGTCCTCCCCACACCGGGTGGAAAAGGCCCGGGTTCAAATCCCGTCGATGACGCGAGGAACTTTAATGGGATTTGTTCACTCCGTGGCTGAGTTAGTCTGTTTCAGGCGTAGATAGCAAGGTTCCCCCCCCCAGAAACTGGGGTTTTTTCGTCCAGCAAAAACAGGCAAATTGACCAGAGAACACACGCAATTTACAAACACAAATACAGGTTTATGTAGTCAATTACTGGAACCCCTAATATAATAATTTGAAGTACCGTATTACTGTAAATGCTAGGAAAGTGTCGTGCGTTGTGTGTAGAGTAATTTTTTGTGTTCTGGCATTTGGCCGTGGGACCACACCTTGCCCGCACACATCGCTAGGAGGTAGCCAGGCTGCCCATTATTCTGTGGCTGGTCTCTGTCTGGGTCGCCTGAGCTTCCTGAACGGAGACTAAAGTTAATTTTTTTTTTTTTGGAAGATGGGCGCAGAACGAAGATAAAAAAGGGTGGATGATAGGAAGACTGTCCTTTTGGCCTTATGCTCACTTTAGAGACAATACCGTTATCCCCTAGTCGACCTAAATTGCTGAATTTAAAACGATATTGGTAAGTCAGTTCAACTTGTGGTTAATGGGTCATCTCTAAAGCGAATATAAGCCCAAGCGATGCGTAATTTTATCGAAACCAAAATTTCCGTAATATACAGTGGCGGACAAAAAAACTGCATCACTTGTGAATTTTGCAAATAATGTGTTTTTCGCTGCATTGTGGTTTGCAGAAATGTTCAAAATGCATTTGTTAGATGTGATATATATCTCTGTGAATGAAATCCAATAAAAAGACTCCACCTGATATACTTAATTGCCATAAATCTTCCCAAAGGGTAAAATGCGTAATTGTTGGAAAGATGAGAAGTCATGCAAATGGCAATCATGACAACCAAACGCATTTTATTGCATTTACGTGCACAAACTGAAATGACAAGTTAACGTAATAGTATTATGTACTGTAAATCAGCAAAATAAGTCCTCAATATGTTGTTGTTCCTCCTCGAGTTGCAATTACAGCCTTGCAACGATCTGGCATAGATTAATCAACTTCTGGATATATGGTTGTCCAATTTCGTGGTACCACACCATTACAATGCTCTCCTGCAGCTGAATCCTACTTGTTGGCTTCTTCTGAGCAATTTTAGACCACATTATGTACCAGCAATTTTCAATAGGGTTCAAATCTGGACTTCCAACGCTATAATGCTAGCATTTCTGAGGTATGACTGCACCTTAAGGGAGAAAAACGAGAGAAAACATTGGTGTAAATATGTTTTAAGCCTTGTGAGACAAGAAGACAAACTCATCATTAAATCTAAATAGCATAAAACTGACCAATTTTGCTGTGTGGCAAGGTGCTGAGTCCTGTTGAAAAATGCAGTTTTGGACGTCTGTATGGTGATCCCTAATAACAGGTTTCAGGCACTCCTCCAAGATAGCAGTGTAGGTTTCTGCACTCACCATTTCGTTAATAAATTAAATTCGCCCCATCCCTTTGCTTGTTATGCATCCCCAGACCATCTGACGGCGGCGAGCTTTACAGTCGGTGTTATGCAGTCAGGACGGTATGCCTCCAATTTTCGTCATCTGACATCGCTTCCCATCCGAGCCATGCAGGTTGAATTTCAATTTGTCTGAAAAGATGACGGTGTCCCATTGCTCTTCTGTTCATGAAACACGTGTTTTAGCCCAAGCAAGTCGCTTCTTCCTCATTTGTTGGGTCGACAAAGGCTTCTTCTTTGGCCGATAGGCATGCAGACCATATTCCGAAAGCCATCTTTGGATAGTTGGTGCGCTTGTTTCAACACCAGAGGCCATCTCAAAGTCCAATTTTAGATCAGGAGCACTAGCATGGCGATTACGAAGGCACAGTCGTTTCAAATATCGATCTTGGGAAGACGTAGTCACTCTCTTACGGCCTGATCCGAGTTCTCTTCAGATCACCGGTTCCACGCTTTAACTTCAGCACCTGGGATACTGTTGACTTGTGGCATCCTATTTTATTAGCGATAGCACGCGTAGAACAGAGCAACAGCTACACTTTTTTTTTGGTGTCAACTGACATATGGAGCCATGCTTACACCTCCGCAAAACAGGATGCTAATGAGTGTGTATACCCTTCCAACGCCGTATTTATAGAAACGGCTGACGCAATACCTTGTAATTACTGTCTGACGCAATACCTTTGCTTTTCGACAAAACAAAATGACTAATCAAACAATACCTTATTCGTTTCACTAAAGTGTTACTTTTTTTAAGGTGATGTAGTTTTTTTGTCCTCCACTGTACTTTTATAACTAGGCGAAGCGTATCGTCAAAGTAACATTTTATTTCAATATAACATTTTGAGATAAAATGTTACTTTGACGATACGCTTCTCCTAGTTATAAATTTTACTAATCAAATTTTATTTCAGGCCAGTTTTCTTTTCCCAAACACTCCTTATTTCTGAAATCCCTTTTCATCTGTTAGATATATTAAAATTAAACCAAACCAGAGCATTAGCCGTTGAGAATAAACATGTTTTCATGTTATTTGAAAATTTCTAAAGTTAATTTTTAAATAATATTTATATACACTCTGGTGATAGCAGAAATATATTGAATGTCAATTTCTAGACTATATTTAGAATATTTCTTTATGAAGAAATTAGTATTAGTATTTGTAGTGGCAAATGATGCAGGAAAGCAAGCTTATACACACTAGCCAAAATAAATAAAATAAATAATAAAACCCTTCCCATTTCACCTATCTATCCAACCCGTCCAACAGTTCTTCCTTGAATTTATTCAGGCTATCCACTTTCCATCTATTCTGCAATCAAACCATCCTTCCTCAATTTGAATTTATGCCTCCTCATGTGCGTAGTCTTAGCAAGAGGAAGAATCCCATCAGTATTGAATTTGCTCGATCCATTCAAAGCCTTAAACGCCTCAATCAGATCTCCTCGCAGGTGTCTAGTCTCCAGACGCTGCAATTTTCAGAACTGAAGCCTTTCTTGGTAAGAGCACCCCTTTATTCCCCTCACTAATCTCATTGCCCTTCTCCGTACCCTCTCAAGCAGCTCTACATCTTTTTTTAAAATGATCCCTCCAGACCTCTATGCAGTACTGAAGATGTGGCCTGACCATTGCCTTATAGAATGGAATAATTAGAAAAAACCCATTTACTGTCCTGGCAGCTGTCAGCACTGCTCAGAGAACTTCATATCTGACTGCACAATTACCCCCAGGTCTTTTTCATTTTCCACTATCCTGAGTGTAGTACCACACAGCTTGTACGTTAATCTGAGCTAACTGCTACCCATATGCAGTACAGTACTTTGCATTTGTTAATGGTAATCCTTGAGATGAACTTTTATTATCGGGAAACTAGATCCACAGAGAATGTTTGCTTATCATCTTTAGTACTAAAGAATAAAAAAATTTTGTTATCAAATCTTTGTTGTGATTATTTTACGAACAGATTGTAGATTTTTTTGTGATAATAATTAAAGAATTGCGATTGGTTATTACTAATAAAATGTTCCAATGCTATATAATAAATGGTGCCAAATATTCAGTGTTATAAGTATTTGTTTTAATTTACAGGTAATTTAGATAAATACAAAGTACTCCTTTCCCTGTTTTTCCCCAATTGCAGGATGGGAAGACCATATAAAATAACACAATAATGCAACAAAAATAATAATAATAAATACATATAGATATAGTTCCAAATCCAGGTCCAGGTTATAAATAACTGTCAGCCCATTTCAAGGTCCACATATCGTCAATTAAGATGGCTACAGCAAACCATATCAAATCAGAAATCAAATAATAACGCGCTCTTATACATTAAAAATATATATATAAATTCATGTTCTTCAGTATTTTGTATATGATGTGAGCTTGAGCCAAGCAAGCAAGGCTATAAGGCATCATTATATTGTGTCCAAAAATTTATTGTTTTGTTTGGTAATCGGTTTGCCTGTTTTGAAAGGTTTAAAAAAAAAAAAAAAAAAAAAAAAGGAAAGAAAGTTTCCGGATTAAAAAAAAAAAACAGAAAAATGGAATAGGTTATATACTGTAATATAACCCTGTACAGTCACCATTGTTTCAAGAATTATCTTCCAGGCTCGTTAACATATATGCATAATACGCCCTGTTGGCTTCAGGGCAACTCCTCCATTTAATAAATTTTATTTTTCGTTCGTTTGGATTGATTTATTCAACCTTCCAAAGTTTCAATAAAATTGGGCCAATACAAATCCGGTAATTATTTATTTTATTTATTATTATTTTTTTTTTTTCATGTATATCACATATGCTATCCATATACTGTACCATATATTGTAGCTGAAGTACTAAATGTAGATTTAGTACTTCAGCTACAATAAAACGTTTTGTGTGGTAATCAATATACTGTATACTTCAATATACAATATATATTGTATACATTCAATATACAATATATATTGTATACATTCAATATACAATATACTTCAGCTACAATATACTGTACCGTATATTGTAGCTGAAGTACTAAATGTAGATTTTTGCTCTGCGCTAATTGGAGGAATGAATGAGTTTATGGAGAATGGACAGAAATGGTTTCAGCTCGTACATAAAAGTCGTTGCTTTTTGCTCCTACTTTTTATTTAAATATAAGTCATGAATTATTACTATTTGCTAAAACGTAACCATTTGCCTGAAATGTAACTAACACACTGCGTACGTAAAAAATTTGTTTAATTTCAAAAGTTGTGCATAAACGACAAATATGCAGTACTGCTACGAGCTACAACGAGGCAAGTAATTCGAAGGGAAGTAATAGTTTCTTTTTATGCTAGCGCTATTCCTGCATTGGCTAATGTAGTGACTAAAACCCCTTTCTCTTCTGTTTTCGATGCTTCTGAAACCTGATGCCAAATAAATTTATTTTGCTGTTGGAGGATTGCATTTCCTTACGAAGAGAGGTAACACGAATCTGTGATTGCAAAATGTAAGCGTTGTCTTGCTTTTTTTTTTTTTTTTTAATTAAGAAGGGAGAATAACGACCGGTATCTAATGATCAGGCAATCATCTGTCGTACACCGTTGAAAGTCGATATGTACTCCTGTGAAATTAGAAATTTTGAAAAAATCGCAGAATGAAGAGTTAAAAAATCTTGCATTTATTTCAAAAGATTTTATCCTTGCTTACGAGTATGTTATTAATTCTTTTATTTTATATGTTGAAATCAAGTCACAGTATCATAGTTGTAACATCAAATTCATGTCGCATCTTGATCAGAAATGCATAAAATTTAAGTTAGTTTTTTTTTGTTTGTTTTTTGCTAATAACTTGCGCTATAAGGCTAAGTAACTGAAACTCTATATTTGTAATAATAAATGCATAATTTCGGTATTATGCTACACTGCCTCACAAAAATATCAGAAAATCTAACGTACCAATATGTGAATTTGTACAGTCGAATTTAAATTGGTGGGGGGAGGAGGGAAGTGAGCTATGATTTTCGGTACTTTTTATAGTGGCATTAGCGGAGATGACACATATATCGGTATGAAATATGTCAATTATCTAAAAGCACAAAACATGATAGAAGAAAATGTCCCACGATCGGAACAGGCGACTTTTTACTTTTAAACGAAAATCGAAAGATAATAAATTATCTTTGTTGTTGCTAAGCAAGATTCAGGTAGTACACAATACTAGAAACAAAACTTTATCACTGCGACGTTGCTAGGAGTATCACACTTAGATAAGTGATAAATATGATTAATGGTGCATATAGAACTAAAAGGTAAAACAAATCAGAAGCGAAACTATAAAATAAGGCCCCTTCGGTCAGAATACCCAACATAAGTTTTAAAATCAAGTGGTTCTGAATGGAACCACTTGATCTTAAAAAAAACCATACCAAACCAGCTGTCATACCCTCACCCCCATCCCCGCGATGGTGGACCTGGCTTCGATTTGCATCAGCGGCATATACCACAAATAGAATAATGTTTACATCTTTATACATCAAAAGTGAGAAAAATAAAATGGGGGGGGGGATCCAATATCAAAATGTGTTATTCCATAAGATCTATGGAATAAGATCCATAATGGCATATGAATTATTCCACTATGGAATAAGATCCGCGCGTTATCAGATGCAAGTCGATTGATATTTTGTTAATTACTACATGATTCTTAGATGCAGTTTCGTAGTACAGTTCAATGTAGCTGACTGATTTCTTCAGATAGTTGGCACTGTTTATACCTCGAAATCAGCACGCGTTATTCCAGCAGTATTGATGTGATTTGCTCAAAACGCATACGGCAGTATTTCTTTTTTAGTGGCCATCATTTTCAGGTCAGTTCCAAGTTACAGGAGTGCCTGTGTCATTCCAAGTGCTTGGCCAGATAACGAATGGTCACATAGTTTCAAGTAGCGCTTTTGAATAAGTGTAAGGTTGGACCTCAAGGGATAGCGAAGATTGTGCCGTGATAGATACCCCCAGATGTTTGGGGCATTTATCATTCCTGTGAATATATTCGCAGTGATAATTATGTACCTGATATCAATTAACTTGGGGAGTATTTAGCCATGTCAGTGGTTCGAAGTTGCGGACAGCAGTGCTGGAAGGATTGCTTTTCTAGGAGTTTGAGTAGGATGGAATTAATTGAAATAGGTCTGAAATTGGCAAATGAGTTTTTTCAGTGACGAACAGTAAATATTCGTTCCACTGGGCAGGCAATGCTCATATGGAGAGGATGGGCTTGTAAATGAAGATCATTGTATCTAGGATGTAGAGAACTAAAGCACTTCATGATAAAACGGGGTATGTTAAGTACCTTGGGCAAAAATTTAGTCACCTGTGTATTTTTTAAATTAATAATGTGTAACCTCTCCTTTACACCAATCACTTCATGAATTCTAGTTGGTAGGATTCAACTAGATCATTTAAATAGCTTATATCAATATTAGGCCATTCATAAAATGATTCAACTCATAATTTATTCATATTTTGTGGATACAGTTGTGTTTTCTCTTTCAGTGTAGTCCAGTACGTTCTCTTTAGGATTTAAATCTGCAAACCTGGTTGCCCATTTTAAATTCCTTCGTGTTCCTCGTGCCACTAGAAGCCCTGTGATATGGACAACTGAAATTCTGAAATACAAGAGTATCAAAATTATGAATGTGTCCCTCAAATGTTCAGCACAAGGCACAACGTAATCATCCAGAATATTTGTATAGCCAGTCTGATTCATCCTGATTAGTACATCAAGCACAGGAGATAATTTCTAGTTAAAACATTCCCAAAGTATCACAATCTGACTACCAGTTTTTTGTTCGACTTCTGGCACACAACTTGGATGAAATTCTTCATTGCTTCTATGAACTCGGCGCCTGATATCGTTAAGAGTATAGGCGAAATTTGGATTCGTCAGACCACGCCACAGCTTTGCAACCATCAAAGGCCACATTTATGCCTTTTAGTCCAGATTAGTCATGAAACGTCTATTAATTTGGAATAAAATTAGAATTTGTTAACATTGGTCTCTTTTGAGGTTTCCTACTCCAGATATCAAACCTCGTGGGTGGCACAGTTGGTAAAATCACCGTCCTGCCCACACCAGGTGGAAAAAACCTGAGTTCGAATCCCCTTAATGACGCGATACATTTTTATCCATCTTTTTTGCAATTTTCTTCAGTGCTTTCCCAGAAATCGCCTGATGAGGTCCTTCGTTTTCAGCAGTTCTTGTCTTGCTTGAAATCGTTTTTGGTTTACTGGATGCGATATTTGTCGCCAAATCAGGATCACTTAACACAAACTTGACAAACCTGCCACTGGTTTCTTATTAAACGCCATTCCTTAAAAACATATTCTTTCTGAAGTACCAGCAAATTTTGCTACTTTAACTTATGGCTTTTATACGTGCCAAATGCTATGACTGGTAGAGTATGGTACTTTGCCTCCAGATAAAGAAGCTTTCGTGTGTTTCTTTATTGCTGACGGGCGAAGGTAGCTACAGCATCCTGTCTTTTGGGATACCAGAGATTTTCCACTGCGTGTGCAGAGACTATCAGTGGGTAGAGAATAATTGTATTTATCCATCCCGTGATGAATTTAATACCGAAGACTGGGTGCAATGGCATACACTTGGCTTCCTCCAAGCACTTCTTGGAGTCGAGGAAGGTCGAAAAAATTATGACTCTTCTCCACAGAGAGACATTGGAGTTAGGCGTAGGCAGTACGATACGTAATGGAATCATGGCAGCCTGGAAAACAAGATGCAGGTTATTTCAGAGACTGTTCGGAGTCATTGCGGTACAAGTAAACGCATGGGTTGTGTTAGGATAGCTAAGAATAGGAACAGGTGCATGTATACTTGCCTCTACACCAATGCTAGGAGTTTGGTAAATAAATTTTATGAATTTGAGGTATTACTCAAAACATCAAAGGCAGATATTGGTGGGATATCAGAGACATGGTGTCACACATATAAGGGATGCAGAACTGGAATTTGGGGAGTACAATGTGTACAGGAAGGTTGAACAGGATAGGAAGGGAGGAGGGGTTATGCTATTAGTTAAAAAACATAAAATCCAAAGAAGTGAAACCAGTCGACATTACTGGACAGTGCAGTGTGGAGTCAGTTTGGTGTGACATAAGCATTGGGAGATCAAAATTGAGAGTAGGAGTGTGTTATAGGCCTAATGACTTTGATGAGTATAATAAAAAGCTGTCTAGGGAAATAGAGTGGACCAGTAAATCAGTGTCTTATAATGGGGGATTTTAATTTCCTGGATATTGACTGAAATTTGTGGGTTGGTCTTTTCTACATCAGCACGATCGGGAGGCAACTAGAGGGAGTAATACTCTTGATCTGATTATCAGTAGTGATTCTTCATGCATTAAAAATCTGCAGGTAAAAGAACCACTGGCTGGCAGTGATCACAGTGTGCCGAAGTGGGATTTACTTAAAGAGGTAACTACCATCAGGGGTAAAAAGAGAGGGGTTTTTGCTTTCGTAAAGGCGACTATGGTGGTCTGAGACAGTATTTAAATTCTATACGGTGGGACCAACTGATGATGTTACCAACAGCAAATTCAAAATGGGAAGCATTCAAAGAATTTATTTTGGAAGCTACTGGCTTTACATACTAAGAAATATTTTTTCAAGGTTTAGGCCTAAACGGATGTCAGATGAACTAATGAGACATATGATAGAGAACAAAAATGCATGGCATACAAATAAATTAATGGGTGACATGGAAGCCTATGATAGATATAAGCTGGTCTGTAACCAAGTCACAAAGGAGATTAGGCAGGCAAAGGCAGATCATGAGAAATCTTTGACAAAAGATGCAAAGGAAAATAGAGTTCTTTACCTATGTAAACTCTAGAAGGAAAGAGATGAATCAGATTAGTTCACTGAATATTGATGGTTCAACTGTTGATGATCCTGCTAGGTGGCTAACAAACTATGAGTATTTTGCCTCTACATTCACCCATGATGAGTTATTCAGGGAGGGGAACACCAGAGGTGAATTAAACTCTGGCAGTAAGCTAGAGAATCTTGTAATCTCTGAGAGTAAAGTGGAGGAGAAATTGTTGAAGATAAACACAAGAAAGGCACTTGGGGTGGATGGAATCTATCCAGTTATATTAAAGGAGGCAGCAAAGGAAGTAAGCAAACCCCTTAGCCATAATTATGAGAGCTTCTTTGGACTCAAGGGACGTACCCATGGACTGGAAATGTGCAAATGTGACCCCAATTCACAAAGGAGAATCAAAGTGGGACACAAGTAATTATAGACCTCTAACTTCTGTCCCAAGAAAATTAATGGAGGCACTGATTAAAGAAGCACTGTAGACAAGACTTCAGTTATAGCTCGGACACAGCATGGTTTTGTTAAGGGAAAGTCTTGCCTAACCAATTTGGATACTATGATGTGGTCACAAAGAAACTGGATGCAGGGAATAACTTTGATATCATATATTTGGATCTTAGAATGGCTTTTCATACCGTTGCACATGGAAGACTGCTGAACAAATTGGAGCAGTGTGGCATTGGAGGCAAATTGTTGCTATGGATAAAGGGATGGTTGAGTGGGAGAAGACAGAGAGTGGTAATCAATGGACACTGCTCATCGTGGACTAATGTTATTAGTGGAGTCGCTCAGGGTTCAGTGTTGGGTCCATTGTTGTTTTCTGTATTTAAAAATTATATTGATGATGGCATATCAAGCTTAATGTCCAAGTTTGCAGACGATACGAAGGTTGGCAGGGTTGCTAAGGGCACTAATGACAGTACTCTGCTGCAACAGGATCTAGAAAAGTTTAGCAGATGGGCAGAGAGGTGGCAAATGAAGCTTAACATTGATAAATGTAAAATACTACATATGGGAAGCAGTAACCCCAGAGTGTCGTATCAACTCTGTGGTCCTACACTGACAATGGTAGAGAACGAAAAGGACCTGGGGGTAATTGCGCAGGCACATAAGTTTTTTGAGCAGTGCTGACGGTCTGCAAGAGTAGCTCATAGTGTCTTGTCAATGATATACAGGAATTTTTCTAGCAGGGAAGAAAGGCTTAAGTTTTGCAAATTACAGTGTCTGGAGACAAGGCACCAGCGAGGTGATCTGATTTAGGTGTATAAAGTCTTGAATGGTTTGAGCATGCTCAATGCTGATGGGATTCTTCCTCTTGCTCAGAATAATCGCCTGAGAGCTCATGAATTCAAATTGAGGAAAGACAGATGTAGGATAGATGTGTTGAAGTTTGCCTTTAGCCAGCGGGTAGTTGGTTTGTGGAACAGACTTTCATCCTTTGTTGTGGAAGTTGATTGTCTAAATAAATTTAAGGCTGAACTGGACAGGTATTTGGAACGAACGAAGGGGTGAAATGGGAGCGTTTTTTTTTTTTTTTTTTTTGGCTGATGCTGCATAAGTTTGCTTTCTTGCATCATATGCCTCTACTAATGATAATGTTAATATGATCTGATATTCTGATATGAAGAAGACTTCTGTTGGGTCGTTGACTCTACAAACACCTGAACTCAGAATAAAGTCGAGGCGGTTAACAGTTCTTGCTTGTTCATCATTAAATATTTTAAAATTTGGTAGGGAGAGATTGGTCATCAGTCGTGGTAAAAGGTTGCTGATATGTGGGGGAAGGTTAAGATCTCGATAGAGTAGATGAATATCAGGGGTTTAGTTTGCTGGTTATCCAGCCAGTGGCATCAGTGATAGCGATATTTAGTGGTAACGGATTGTAACTATCCACATCAATTAAACAGGCGTTGTTGTTGGGTTTTAGGAGCATCGGCAACTAAGGCCATGTTGCTTTATGTATATTATCTGTAAATATATTCTGAAGTTGGTTTTCGGTTTTCTGGGCGAAAAACCAGTTTCCTGGAGAAAAAACAATGCTGCCCTCACCTGAGACCGACAAACTCAACCACGTTGATCCCAGCAGTCACATATTCTGTCAGCATCTGCTATAAACTTGGAAAAAACTGCCATATTCGGACCACGAGAGAATTAATGTAAATTGTATGTTCTTTTGTCGTTTTGCCTGTTTTTCTGGAGGTAACCCAAGTTAGTATTAGTATTAGTATTATCAGTGGCAATTACAAGAAAGCAAGCTATACAGCATCAGCCACAAAAATAATTCCCGTATCACTTGTTCATGCCCTCTAACAGTTCGTGTAGTTCTTCCTCTAATTTATTCAAACTACCTACGTCGACAAAACCAGATGGAAGTTTATTCCAAGAATCAATTACCCACTGGCTGAAGCAAATTTCCACCCATCTGTCCTGCAACCATCTTCCCTCAATTTGAATTTATGCCCGTTCATGAGCATAGTGTGAGCAAGAGGTAGGATTCCCTTGGCATTGGGCTTACTCCATTCAGAACCTAAATCAATTAGATCTCCTCGCAGGCGTGTAGTCTCCAGACGTTGTAATTTGTAGAACTGAAGTCTTTTCTAGTAAGAATACCCTTTTGTTCTAATCTTTTTACTCTTCTCTGCACCCGCTCCAAAAGATCCACATCCACAAAGGAGGCTTCCAGACCTGTATACCGTACTCAAGATGTAGCCTAACCATTATTGAAGAGCCATTTTTGATCAAATTAAAAAAAAAAAAAAAAATCCGAAGAGCCGCACCTCAGCTCCAGCTGGGAGGCGGGGGAAGTTTTTTAAGAAATGGAATAGAGTGGGAAGGCGTTTATTAAAAAAAAATATATTATGTAATATTATTTATTAATTATGTATTAATGCTTGCTATGTGCAGGCAAACTAAACTGAGAAGTGTTTGTAGTTTGCCTGAAACATGCTATATTCACGCCGCCGCTCGCTCGCTCCCGCTGCGCGCCGCGCCTGTTGTACATGTGAGCTAAAAGTTAAAGAGCCGCAATTACATGTTCAAAGAGCCACATGCGGCTCGCGAGTCGCAGATTTCTGACCCCTGCCTTATACAATGAGATAATCACCTTATCCTTACTGGCAAAATTTCCGAGTATCAATGACAAAACCCCATGAGCCCTTCTGGCGACCTGTCTGCACTGTTCAGAAATTTCATACCTGACTGCACAATGGACCACATATTTTTCATTTTCCACTACCCTGAGTGTGATACCAGACAGTTAATAATTTTGGCATTGCTTCTTCCCATACGAAGTACCTTGCATTTGTCAATGTTAAATTTTAATTGCCACTCCACAGCGCATCTCCTAATTTGTCTAGATCTTATTGCAGTAGTGTACACTGATTACTGTCATTAACCACCCTGCCAAATTTTGTATCAACAAACTTAGACATTAGGCCCAGCACTGAATCCTGGGACCTCACTATCGTTGCGTGAGACCGACTAACTTAGCCATGAGCGAAAAAAAAAGTTCCTGGCGTCATTAATGGGATTCAAACCCGGACCTTTTCTATCTGGTGTGGAGGAGTACGGTGATTATAACCAGTGTGCTGCCCATGAAGACGTATATAAGCATGTCTGAGCAGGTAACAAAATGGTATCATCACCGTCCTCCCCACACCGGGTGGAAAAAGCCCGGGTTCGAATCCCGTCGATGACGCGAGGAAATTTTATGGGCTTTTTTTTTACTCATGGCTGAGTTAGTCGGTCTCAGGCGTAGATAGCAAGGTTTTTTTTTTTTCTTGTAGAAACTGGAGTTTTTCGTCCAGCAAAACTGGCAAATCGACCAGAGAGTACGCAATTTACAGACAATACACGTGGGTATATATATATAATAACTTCCCGGGTGACCGATAATACAGTAATTTTATATAAGCGTGCAGGCAGAAAACTTATTAAGCGCCATTTAGATGCAGTGCAACGCAGTATACTTTCGGCTACCCCCGAGAGCATGTTGAATATTTGCAAGCGCTCTAGAAGTGAAGTTCTAGCAAAGAAACTGCCTCTGCACCTTGAGGTCATTTATAGAGCATTCCCATATTTCAGGAAAATAAAACCTCGAACACCTAGGAATCCAAACACAGCTGACCACAGTCTCATGCCTGGTGTTACAAGGAACTCATGAAAAAACGTCTGCCCAGCTGCTTTATGTTGTATGATGCGTACATGTGATGCTGTTACTGACGGAGCGCTGCATTTCATCAAAATGACAGTTGCACCTGAAAAGTGGCCACTCAGTGTATACTGAGTGAAGGATAGATGCCATATTGGGAAAGATGTCGCAGTTATGGAAATTTCGCATTATATACATACCAGATGGATGGATAGCAGTCTACATGCCATGTGTGTTGTGATATTGGAACTGTCGTTAAAAATAATGTCGTCTTGCTGAATATATTATTTTCGTTTAAGGCTAATTCAATTAGGCCTGGACCATTTAGTTGGGCGTGGCATCTCTTCTTCTATGTGAAGACAATTGCCGGATATTTTCTCGGGAGGAATGTCGGAAATATTTTTAGTTGCATTCACTAAACCCAACCCTTTTTACGGCGTCGTTGTAAATTATTCGTAAGCTTACTGTACAATGTACAAGTGCTCCAAATGGAAAATTTTACGAAACGGAATGCCTATTAGGATAATAGGATAATAGGATTAGTTAACGCGTATGTGTGTTATTACCGATGCGTATGACGAACCGGAACGGCATCCCGCGTTCGGGCCTCTATTCCGAACCCTGCATGTACAGTACTGTATATTATATTTCAAATTTGGTAACTTAGTGTAAAAGCATAATTTTAACACTGTGTAAATTGGTTCTCTGAGCAATTATTCTAAAGATATCGAGTATATTTAGAACAAATTCATATTATTATATAAGGTCACCCGTAATTTCTTACATAAACCTGTATTTGTGTCTGTAAATTGCGTGTGTTCTCTGGTCGATTTGCCTGTTTTGCTGGCAAAACAGGAAAAACTTTGTTATCTGCGACCGACTAACTCAGCCACGGAGTGAAAAAAAAGTCCATTAAAGTTCCTTTTGCAATCGACGGGATTCGAACCCGGGCCTTTTCCACCCGGTGTGGGGAGGACGGTGACTATGCCACTGTACTACCGCGCAGACAGCATATTTAGAACATGTGTTGCTGTGGCGGACCCCAGGGTTCCCCCCATTAGCCGAGTATATTTAAAGCGGAGAGTACAGAGTACAGAGTATTTTTTGGGTCTAACGGCACCAGGGATTTACCCCATCTCCGCGTATGTTCTTTGTATCGAGGACAGTACGCTGTCAAGGCCAGAGGTTTAAAAGTGTGTGGATCATGTATTGTGTAATATGTTGTGCCCCTTGTTCCTCTGGCTTGTTAGCCGCCAGGCCCCAGATGGGACCTGTTGTTTACGTACTCCGCCACGTGGAGGCCAGCCAGGTGTTCCCTTAAAGTTTGCTCTGGCAGGTCCTACCACCTATTTTCCTGAGATTTCAGTGGCTAGGACCTTAAAAAAAAAAAAAAATTCTTCTTTTCTTTTGGGCACAGATGGTATATTACACGCAACTTAGAGGGGCTATAATGGATAAGCGCTGGAGGTAATGATATTTCTTAATAGGTCGGGCATGAATTTTGGTGTTTTAAATTTGGACGTGTGGAGCAGGCGCTGTTGTAAAGAGAAAGAGATGGGAGGGGAGGTGGAAGGCTGGGGGGTTGGAAATTGGAAGTAAGGGGTCTATAGGGAAGATGACCCCTGTTGAAATAGTGGGGCATGCCCATGTCCCACCAGAGGAGAAAGAGGGGTGGCAGGAGGGGGAGGAGACAGCAGGCCGTCCCCTCCCCCCTGCTAGGGAAAGAGGAGTAAAAAGCAGGCTAGACAGAGCCGGGGCGCTATATGGCATCATAAGATGCAATCTTCAAGGTCCGAGTCCAAGTTTCAATCTTCGTCTTTGCATTGATCCAGTGGAGGTCCAAGCCCAGAAGTCAGGTCCAGTTTGTTACGTTCATGTGTTTTATCTGCTTCAGGTGGTCACTATTTCAGAGTTTCGCAGTCATCTCAGGTAGTTACGTTTGTGTTTTCATAGGTTAGTTATTTCATAGGTTAGGTTTTCATAGATGATGTGGCATGGATCTTTGTCTTTCAAAGAGTTTGCGGGCAAAGATGGTGAAAGCCCGGTAATTATCTTCCTCTTGCAATATTATTTATTCTCGGTTTTTTAGCAAGGAGTTGATGCGTGTATATAGCTGACATCTAAGGTCCTCGTAGTTGTCACAGTCATGGATAAGATGTTCCCATGTTTCCTCCTGACCGCAGTTACAGCTCGGGTTGTCAGAGATTCCCAGCTCATGGAGTTTTCCTCTGAAGGAGCCGTGTCCTGTAAGAAGGAAGGTGGTGTGCAAGCCAGGGGAAAACCAGGACGGGGAAATAGGATATACCCTGCTGACATCGGGTATAAATTTTTTGGTGACTTGACCTTTTGTGGTAAGATTCCATCTATTTTGCCAGATAGATTGCAGGTGTTCCGTTAACCTCTTATTTTCTGAGGATTTGCTTTTCTGTGGATCTGTTGTGTAGCCTAAATAAGTTGTGGTTCTTCCTTTTAAATGTTGGTGTAGCAGCCCACAGCGCACAATCTCCAGGTCCAGGGGAAAGAAGCCTGCCAGGACCTGGAGAGCATGGGTGCTCACCGTGCAGCAGGCTCTAGTTGTTGTCAATAGTATGGATCGGTGGATCGACTCCAGCTTTTTCTTGTTGACTGCTGTGTTTGCTTTCTGATACCAGGCGCCTGCACCATAGGAAAGGATAGGGATGAAGAGAGCTTTGTATTGAAGAGAAAGGGCCCTCTTCTTTAGTCCCCAGTCCCTCCTGGTGATTTTGGTTATCAGGGCCGAGAGCCTTCTTGTTTTCGTTCTGAGATAACAGAGATGAGATGTGAAGTTCAAGTTTCGGTCTAGTGTTATTCCTAAGTATTTTAGTTCCTGTTTGAGTTTGATGGTCGCTCCATTTATTTTGATTAGTGGAGGTCTACCAGGGTCAAGGTGGTGGTAGCCTTGACCCTGGTAGACCTCCATTATTATTATTATTAAAGCAAATTTATATTTAAAGCAAATAAAGTGAACCAAAATAAAATGAAATTTCCGTTTATCAGAGGATTAGCGAGAGGGGGGAGCAGTGAGGGGAGTTTCCCCGGGCGCCGAGCTTCAGGGGCGCAAACTGAAGGAATTATCTATCACATTCACATTATATTATCTCACTAAAATGGAAATAGAATGACCATGACCACGACCAAACTGGATGAAACCTTGATCCCATGACCAACGCCGGCATTCAACCGATCTGTGAACAAGTCGGTAGAGACCTTGTCCCTGGATGTACCTCCTGGTGGGGCCAGTGTTGTGATGCTGTTCTAAACCTGCTGACCTAGCCACTGTGCAGCCAGGCTGCACACACGCCATATTGGCGACCTGTGCCGGCTCCCTTGTCCGGCCCTTTCTACCCTACCCCGGCAGGGGGGGAGGAGACGGTCATACTGTTTCCTCCCCTCCACGCCACCCCCATTCTTCCTTCTGACAGGGCATTAGCATGCCCTGCTGACACCAAATTGAGGCCTCCTACTCTATTGGCCTTATCCTTCCTCCTTTAACCCCCCAGTCTTCAGTCTCCCCACCCCACACATAAATTCAATGAATCCAAATTAACTTACGCCCATATTTCGGTCTTTCTTTATTCAAGCGACATCACCCTACACAATCGAGAGATATCACTCATATATCTATACATATATGTGTAAAAATTTTTTTTTTTTTTTTTTTAAGGTCCTAGCCACTGAAATCTCAGGAAATTAGGTGGCAGGACCTGCCAGAGCGAACTAAAGACTATCGGGTACCTGGTCTGCCGCCACGGGGCGTAAGTGGGGCAACGTTGGGCTTCAGAAGAGGTCCAGCGGCTAAATGGCCAGAGGAACTACGGTACAAAACACCACACTTCCATAATCCATACACTTTTAAATCTCTGGCCTTCCCAGTGAACTGGTACACCAACAATAAAAGCAACGCGGAGATGGGGGAAACCCCTGGTGCCGTTAGACACTGAAAACACTTACACTTACTTACTTACATTATCTCACTCAGGGGTACCATGAAGACATGTTTCTCCCTGGCGTCGACGAGCTACTGCCGTTTATAGTCTGTTATTTGTTTTTTTTTTTTAGAAGCATTAGCAACTAAGGCCATATTGCTCCGGGGATATGCGGTGGCCCTTCACTGACATTTCCGTATCCTCCGTATTTGGTGGTCACGGGCTCGAACCCCGGTCTAATCAAGAAGCGTGTGCTACGCACTGCTGCTCCTGCCCATCTGGGTATAGAGGCGCCGTTTATAGTGTGCTAGAGCCGTAGAGTCAAAGGAGAGTACTGTAAGACTACATTCGGAATAGTGTGTTCAAGTATGGAGACCTGATCAGAAAAAAGATATTGAGCTTCTTGAAAGAGTTCAAAGATGGGGAACTGGAAAGTGAGATCAGCAGAAGGATGACTATATGAGAAAAGACTCAGATTATGTGGGCTACAGAGCTTGGCAACCAGGCATCTCAGAGGTTACCTGATTGAAGTTTGCAAGGTTCTGAGAGGGATTAGTAAAATGAATGAAGGTGGAATTTTCACTGTTATAAATAATTGTCTGCGCGGGGTAGCACAGTGGTATCGTCACCGTCCTCCCACACCGGATGGAAAAGGCCCGGGTTCGAATCCCGTCTACGACGCGAGGAACTTTAATGGGCTTTTTCACCCCGTCTCTGAGTTAGTTGGTCTCAGGCGTAGATAGCAAGGTTTTTTCGTGCAGCGAAACAGGCAAATCGACCCGAGAACCCACGCAATTTACAGACATAATATATAAATGGGTATATGTAAGAAATTACGGATGGCCCTAATATAATAATTTGTATTTGTATTTGTTATAAGTAATTCCAAAACTAAGGGTCATAAATTCAAATTACAGGGGTTGAGGTTTAGATTACGTTGTAGGAGGTTTTCTTTTAGCCGGTGAGTAGTTGATTGCTAGAGCAAGTTGCCCTCGCAAGTAGTTGAGGGTGACAGTTTGAATAAATTCAAAGGTCAAATAGATAGTTACCTGTGTGAGGAGGGTAACATATGATTTGTATTTTCTTATGTACTCGTTTTTATTATTATTTATTATTTTTTTTTTTTTTCACCCATTGCAGCAAAAGATTGTGGCTTCCTTGAACTATATGGCTATTACTATTATTTATACTCCGGGATGACGACAATGTCAGAGTTCTTAGGGTAAAGAGTACGACAAATAGCATTTTATTTAGCAGTCACGCAGTCTTAAATCCTGTTCACTCAAAGAGCGTGCACTTATCTGTCCTCGCTCTTCGACACACGGCTACGCCGGCTTGCTGTTTTAAATGTAATCACACTACATATTATCTTTCAGATTTATACATTTAAAACTGAACTTGAGCATAGAAATAAGAGCAAAGACAAGGAACAAATGATCAAAATATCAGAAAGAGATCTGTATTTAATGTGGAATGGTAACGCATAATTGAAGTCCTGTTGCAGACGATCAATTCTGTTCTTCCTAATTAGCATCTGTAATTGCACTTTTTTTCTTCTAAACTTTTCCTCATTTATCCTTTCTACGTCTGTCTTTGGAACCATAGATTAAATAGAAACCGGTCGGAATACGGAACCTCCAAATTAAAACGCAAAAGAAATAAATATTTGTGGCCGTTTGCGACGATGGCACTGCAAACGCTTCCGGTTAGACGGTTCAGCAGTCGTCCAGAAAACAGCGAATTGACCAAAGAATAGATGAAATCACATACATAATATACTGACGCCTCGTGGCCTTAGTTTCTTTGGCATTAAACACGCCTTAACCTAACACAAAAAAAATCATATGCATATAAAACATGAAAGCACATAACGTTGAATAAAAAGAGGAATTTCTGAGCTATATGCTCCTTTTTCAACTCTGTATACGTCCTGTAGCCAATAAATATACAGAGTTAGCCATTTTACCTCATGAAACAACACTCAGTCATCTCACTTGTGTCCCAGACATACTCATTAGGAGACTAAACAAGGAACCTAGTTGACTAAAAGCGTATAATAAGGTTACATAGAAACTGTTTGGCAACATTACCGACGTTATCCTGTTGATGAAAAGATTATGTAGAAATGGCAAAAGTTTGTCTAAGTACAGATTTAATATGTATATCGTTGATCTATGAGAAATCAGCGATGAACAGCTATAACAGACATGGCAATCCCAAGGCAGGATTTACCAGGGTGCGGTGGTGTGGTTATTCGACGGAGCGCAATCTCGCGGAAAACCCAGACAAACGCAATTAACATTGATTTCCCCCCACCTTCTGCGATTTTTGTTAGGGTCTCAAAAAATATGTGTGCCAGAGCTATATAGACTACCAAAATCCGGCATTGAGTTCTAGATCATGAAATATGGTGCTCGAATTTTGTGCTTTTGTTAAAAACAGGTAGAAGCAATTCTTTCACCTGGGCATTACAACGCTAATGGAGCCTTCTGTCATAGCTTCCCAAACAAAACCTTAATTCATTACAAAAGATGCTCAGTTGCCATTCATTCATTCCAGCTGTACTGATACTTTCATTTTGTCCTTTAAAGTCCTAGTTAACTTTGTCTTTATTTTTGTTTTATAGTCATGTATTTCTGAGTTTTCGCTCCGTAATATAAGAAATTGATAATATGTATATCGATTGAGAAATTAAAATACAATAGGAAAAAGGCGCCCGTGAGTGGTCAAGCGCGAGAATACAAATGTGTGCATGATTTTGCGTGACCGTGGTCCCAGCCTGCATGACTTCTAAATACGGTATAATGTTATTGTATTGTCTCACAATATTATCAATTTCTGTGATCTGTGGTCTTCCCGGAGTATAAACATGAAATTTAAATATAATTAGTTTAATGCTGCTACTTGCGTTTAGTATTTAAGGTTGATAAAATTAAACATCAGGATTTGATTAACATTGCTGTAGCTTATCCATACAGTAATGGTAGTCATACATACCTTACCGCAATCTAATAAAAGCATATTAAAAGCGAGATGTCTAGTGAAGTTTTTTTTTGAATTTGACTGTACTGGTAGTAGTGGCGAACGATGCAAGAAAGCAAGCTTATACAACGTGAGCCAAAAAAAAAAAAAACCCTTCTCACATCGCCTTCACCATTCCCTCCAATAATTTGTCTAGTTCTTAAATTTATTCAAACTACTCACCGCGCGCCTGACCACAAGGCCGCCGTAGCCTTGTGGTCAGGCGCGCGGGTGCATAAGTAGACGTGCTTTGAGTGACCGGGGTTCAAGCCCGTGACTACTGAATACGGTGCTGTTTCTTGTATTCTATCTTGTGAACTCCTCTGAACGTTTGGTTATCCCGGAGTATAAACAGAAAATTTGTTTATTTATTTTATTTTATTTTACTCATTTACACAACGGATATAAGTTGATTTTCCCAACAATCAACTACCCACTGGCTGAAGGCAAACTTCCGTAGATCTATTCTGCACTTACCCTTCCTTAATTTTAATTGCGTTCCCTGATGTGTGTAGTCTGAGCAAGAGGAAGAACCATCAGCATTGAGCTTAATCAGTCCGTTCAAAGGCTTAAACACCTCAATCAGATCACCTCGCAGGTGCCTAGTCTCCAGATGCTGCAATTTGCAGAACTGAAGCCTTGGTAAGGGCATCCTTTTGTTTCGCTCACCAATCTCCTTGCCCTTCTCTGCACCTGTTCCAGCAGATCTACATCCTTCCTAAAATGAGGCCTCTAGACCTGGATGGAGTACTCAAGGTGCAGCCTAACCATTGCAATGGAATAATCTCCTTATCCCTGCTAGCAAAATTCCTGTATATCATTGACAAAACACCATGGGCATCCTGCCAGCCTGTCTGCACTGATCAGAGAACTTAATATCTGACAGCAGTCAAATTCAAAAAGGTCTTCTTTACCCGCAGGTCTTTTTGATTTTTCGCTACCGTGAGTTGGTACCACACGGTACGAATTTGAAGTTTCAAGTGGAATTTGAATTTTAAGAAACAGTTTGTTTTAAAACATTTTAATGCGAATACTATTAATTTTACAACTGATTATTAGCATTATTAGCATTAGCATTAGAATTAGTAGAGGCATATGATGCAAGAAAGCAAGCTTATTCAGCATCAGCCAAAAAAAAAACCCTCTCCCATTTCACCCCTCCGTTCGTTCGAAATACCTGTCCAGTTGAGCTTTAAATTTGTTTAGGCTACAACTTCAACAACAAGTGATGGAAGTCGGTTCCACCAACCAACCACCCGCTGGCCAAAGGCAAATTTCCGCACGTCTATCCTACATCTGTCTTTCCTCAATTTGAATTTATGCCCTCTGAGGTGATTATTCTGAGAAAGATGAAGAATCCCATTGGCATTGAGCATGCTCAAACCATTCAAAGCCTTATACACCTCTATCAGATCACCTCGCCGGTGCCTAGTCTCCAGACTTTGTAATTTGCAAAACTTAAGCCTTTCTTCGTAAGAGCAACCCTTTGTTCCATTTACTAATCTTGTTGCCCTTCTCTGTACCCGTTCCAACAGCTCTACATCCTTCTTGAAATGAGGCCTCCAGACCTGTATACAGTACTCAAGATGTGGCCTAACCATTGCCTTATACAAGCGAATAATCACCTCCTTATCCCTGCTAGAAAAATTCCTGTATATCATTGACAAGACACCATGAGCTACTCTTGCAGCTCGTCTACACTGCTCAGAGAACTTCATATCTGCCTGCACAATTACCCCCAGGTCCTTTTCATTCTCCACCACTGTCAGTGTAGTACCGCAGAGTTGATACATTGCTCTGGGGTTACTGTTACCCATATGTAGTACTTTACATTTGTCAATGTTAAACTTCATTTGCCACCTCTCAGCCCATCTGTTCAACCTTTCCAGATCCTGTTGCAGCAGCATAGCGTCAGTAGTGTCCTTAACGACCCTGCCAACCTTTGTATCATCGGCAAACTTAGACATTAAACTTGATATCCCATCATCAATATCATTCATAAACACCGAAAACAACAATGGACCCAACACTGAACCTTGAGGAACTCCACTAATAACATTAGTCCACGTTGAGCAGTGTCCATTGATTACCACTCTCTGTCTTCTGCCACTCAACCATCCCCTTATCCATAGCAGCAATTTGCCTCCAATGCCACACTGCTCCAATTTGTGCAGCAGTCTTCCATGTGCAACAGTATCAAAAGCCTTTCTAAAATCCAAATATATAATATCAAAGTTATTCCCTGCATCCAGTTCTTTTGTGACTACATCATAGTATCCAATCAAATTGGTCAGGCAAGACCTGCCCTTAACAAAACCATGCTGCGTCTGAGCTATAACTGAATTCTTGTCTAGATGATCCTGCAGTGCTTCTTTAACCAGTGCCTCCATTAATTTACCTGGAACAGAAGTTAAACTAACAGGTCTATAATTACTTGTGTCAGCCTTTGATCCTCCTTTGTGAATTGGGGTTACATTTGCACATCTCCAGTCTATGGGTACCTCCCCTGAGTCCAAAGAAGCTCTCATAATTATGGCTAGGGGTTTGCATACTTCCTTTGCTGCCTCCTTTAATATAACTGGATAGATCCCATCCACCCCAGGTGCCTTTTTTATGTTTATCCTCAACAATCTCTCCTCCACTTTCCTCTCAGTTATTACAAAATCATCCAGCTCACTGCCAATGTTTACTTTACCTACATCATTCTCCTTCCTGAATAACTCCTCATGCGTGAATGTAGATGCAAAATACTCGTTTAGATTGTTAGCCACCTGAGCAGGATCCTCAACTGTTGAACCATCAATATCCAGTGGACCAATCTGATTCATCCCTTTCCTTCTCGAGTTCAAGTATGTAAAGAACTCCTTTCTGTTTTTCTTTGCATCCTTTGCCAAGGATTTTTCGTAGTCTGCCTTTGCCTGCCTAATCTCCTTTGTGACTTGGTTACAGACCAACTTATATCTATCATAGGCTTCCATGTCACCCATTAATTTGTATGTATCCCATGCATTTTTCTTCTCTGCCACATGTCTCATTAGTCCATCTGACAACCATTTAGGCCTAAACCTTGAACAATATTTCTTAGTTGGTATGTAAAGCCTGGTAGCCACCAAGATTAGTTCCTTGAATGCTTCCCATTTTGAGTTTGCTGTTGGTAACATCATCAGTTCGTCCCACTGTATAGAATTTAAATACTGTCTCAGACCATCATAGTCGCCTTTACGAAAACAAAAACCCTTCCCTTTACCTCTGATGGTAGTTACCTCCTTGAGTAAATCCCACTTCAACACACTGTGATCACTGCCACCTAGTGGTTCATTTATCTGCAGGTTCTTAATGCATGAAGAATCACTACTGATAATCAGATCAAGAGTATTGCTCCCTCTTGTTGCCTCACGAACATGCTGATGTAGAAAACAATCATCCAATAAATCCACATTAGCCTTGCTAGTGTGCGAGTGACCAACCCACAAATTCCAGTCAATATCTGGGAAATTAAAATCCCCCATTATAAGACTCTCTGATTTACTGGCCCATTCTATTTCCCTGTACAATATATTATTATACTCATCAGAGTCATTAGGCCTATAGCACACTCCTACTCTCAATTTTGATTTCCCTATGCTTATGTCACACCAAACTGACTCGACACTGCCCTGTCCATCGATGTCAACTGGCTTCACTTCCTTTGACTTTATGTGTTTCTTAATTAATAGCATAACCCCTCCTCCCCTCCTGTCCTGTCTATCCTTTCTATATACATTGTATTCTCCAAATTCCAGTTCCGCATTACTTATATCTGTGTGACACCACGTGTCTGATATCCCAACAATATCTGCCTTTGATGTTTTGAGCAATACCTCAAATTCATCAAATTTATTTACCAAACTCCTAGCATTGGTGTACACGCAGGTATACATGCACCTGTTTCTATTCTTAGCTACCCTAACACAACCCATGTGTTTACTTGTAACGCAATGACTACCAGCAGTCTCTGAAATATCCTGCATCTTGTTTTTCAGACTTCTGCTCATTTGAATAGAAGCAGTGCAAGAATCACTTCCACCTCTGCCAGTGGCTACTGTTAATCTATTAGTCCTTGTATCCCCCCCAACTAGCAGTTTTCCGACCCACCTAACACTGCCTCGACAGCATCAGCAAAAATTCTTGCACCCTTTCTATTTAAGTGTATCCCATCCCTGTAGAAGCAATCTCTCCTGTTAACAAGTACAGTCCAGGCTGAAAAAATTTCTACCCCTTGAGCCTTGCACAATCCCTCCAGGGCCGAATTGATCGACAAGGCTCTCATCATATACTCCCTCCTATCGTGTCTGGGCAGAATTGCAGACACTTTCAAGTTCAACCCTAATTCACGGCTTTTTTTCAACAGTGACCTGTACTTGCTAAGTAATTCCGCCGGTCTCCTACTCTTAATATCATTAGTGCCAACGTGTACAACTATATCACCCTTTGTGCCCTTAAAAGATGATATCCGCTCTACAACGTCATCAACCTTTGCCCCTGGCAGACATACCCTGGTCCTATTCCACCTATCCTTTTTACAAAGTATGTTCCCCGTTTCCCTGACAATAGAGTCACCAACAACTACTAGTTCCTGTGGGACCAGCGCATTCTGCCTAGGGGGCTGCCCCTGTGTTGCCTGATGACCAAGTGCAAGCTCTGGCGTTGATGTGGGCAGCTGAGAGCTTGATGGGCCCCTCAATTTATTTCCTTCGAGGGCATCCACCCTGTCCTTCAAGGTCTCATAAAGGCCCATAACAACGCTGAGTTGTCGCCTGATTTCCTTGCACTCCTTACATCGTGCACACACAAAGACATCCCCCTTGGCAGTATCATGTCCCGTACCCGACTGCTCCGCAAACATCAAGCAAACAGTGCATTTTAATAGACTGTGATTCAGAGGGCAACTGCCCCCCTCAGTTCTCCCCTGAACCACAGCACTCCCATTAGCTTGAGCCTTTTGCTTTGCTGCTCTGGTCAGAGTCATGATTCCAATTTAATTCAATAAAATTTAGAACAAAAATTAAATCCTTAAGTTATATCCCAAAACAGTTATGTTATATATATATATATATTTTTTTTTTTTTTTTTTCGGTATCTAGTGTTCCCTTTATACAACTTCCGTATCACGTGTACCACTATAGTTATGTATTAATTATTTGTTACGATTAAGTCGTTATATGTATTTATAGAGTTAAAAATACAATTTAATTGACAATAAAGTTTATCAAGATTAATAGATTTACTGATTAATTGACAATATTATATTATGCAGTATACTACACTAAGCTTATGCTATCGTGTAAAAATGGCGGGAAATCACGAACGGTATTTCTATGGACTCGTAAGTATTGATTAGCTTCGAAATCTCGCTATCTCAATTTAGACTAAACTAAGGATCCTGCCTAGGTCTATAATCTACTTATAGAAGATAATTTGATATAACAATTGGTTAATAAATCGACTAAATTTGGTTAAAAGACCTCTCGTTCAATTTGTGACACGTGGATTTGATACCGTTACCGATACTAAGTAATATCTACGAAATCTCTGTCTAAGTTAAACTTTAAACTAAGTATCGTAACTAGGAATATAAAGCTACTCTAGAAAAAAGTTAATATGACAATTTAAACTAATAAAGCAGAAAATAAATCAGGAAAAACTTCTCTGTTTGAAGAGCTTTAAGGAGCAATGTCTGCACTGGCCAACCTCGCACCCAGCTTTCTCTCTCTTCCTTGCGGCCACAAGGAGCGATTAGGTCAGGCTCTCATATTTTGGATTGAAATCAGCGGTTTCTAAATCGGCATTGTGAATGGAACTCTTCTTCCATTCACAATGCCGGTTTCACGCTTTAATTTCAGCACCCGGGATAGTGTTCACTGGTGGCAGCCTATTTTATCAGCGATAGCACCCGTAGAAAGCCCTTCCTGGGACAGAGCAACAGCTACACATTTTTTCTTGGTGTCAAATGAACATGTGGAACCAAGCTTACACCTCCGCAAAACAGGATACTGATGAGCGTGTATACCCTTCCAACGCAGTATTTATAGAAACGGCTGATGCAATACCTTGCAATTTACGTCTCACTAGAAATGTTACTTTTTTTAAGGTGACGCAGTTTTTTTGTCTGCCACTGTACATTGTATTTGCTGCTGGAGAGGAGAAGAGACTTACCGAAAACCGGGTTAAAAAAAAAAAAAAAACCTGCTGTAAACCTTAAAAGACAAATTGTACAATTAATTGTGAATGACATAAATATTTCAAAAAAACCAGATAAGTTCTGTGGCCTGTTAATGTTGGGTAGCTTTCTTTGCAAGGTACCAAGCAATTAATGAAAATTCGACCGCCAGTATGTTGAAAAATAGCCCCCCTCCTCCCAACATTGCACTGCCACCGGTAATGTATATATACACACTTGTCAAAAAAATACGAACCTTGTATCCAGACAGTCACAGGAAGAAGATACGCAAATAAATGCAAAGAATATTGTGACGTGAGGTGGTGACGTTTTTCCTTGTTGAGTATAAAACCACAGACTATTCGACTGCAATAATATGAAGGGAATTTTATCAGATTTGAAAATGGTCTTCGTGGGAGCCGATTTAGCAGGAGCCACGTTTCAATAAACGAATGACATAACTAGTTTCTCCAAAGAATCCATCTCCAAGTTTTTAAATGACTGAAAAGAAAGCGCTTCTTCCACATCTCAAAGGTGTAAATGTGGCAGAAAAACAATACTTCAGGAGCGAAGGCGTCGTACCTAACTTTACGGAAAAAATTGGACATGTAGTGTGCAGCAAATAACTTCTGAATTTAACCAAGCCAAGGCTTGACCTTTTTCAAGCGTACCATGTTTCAAGGAATTGGGTAATGGCACTCACCTTCCTATTCGGAAGCCACTTGTTTCTGTAAAACCAGAACAATCTGCTTGCAGAGGTGAGGACAGCAGTGGCGGATTATGTATTTGAGGGCGCGAGGCGCAAACAAAATTTGGGGGCCTACCTAAAATTTTGAAATATTGATCTACCACACCCTGCAATATTATCTACCACACCCTGCAATATTACACTTTTATCGCGAAGGTTTTTTTTTTTTTTTTTTTGATTTGGTAGTTGTTGGCGCATCGGCTTCTGTGGCCATATTGCACCTCCCAAGGTTTTTGCAGTACTTTGATCCAAGCCCGAGGCGGGAATCGAACCCGCGACCTTTAGGTTGCCGGGCAGGTACTTTACCCACTCGGCTAGCCCGGTCGGCTATCGCGAAGGTGATGGCCATTTTATGAGTGACAATGAACAGCGCATCGTACCAGAATGATTCAGAGAACATGACACAGATTTACGCTATATTCATGGTGCTTCACGTTCACTGATCTCAATCCTATTGAGAATGTGTGGGATATGCTGGAGGGAGTTATTCGGCAACGAAGTCCCCTTCCTTCAACTTTGGCGTAGCTGCGCGATGTTTTGCCTGAAGAATGGTTACGATTAGACCAAAGCACATTGGAATACCTTATAGAATCCATGACGCGCCTTACACTTGCTGGTATTGGAAGCAAACTCGGCAAAATTCAATACTGAATAAAGGTCCGTATTTTTTTGGCCAGTGTGTGTGTAAGTATGTATGTGTGTTAAGCACCAATACAACTTAGCGTATGAAGCATCAATATATTATCTATATGAAGCATCAATATATTCTGTTGTATCCCAGAAAAAACCATGTTACCCTCGCCTGAGACTAACTCGGCAACATTGTGAAACAAGCCATAAAAATTCTTCGCGTCAACAACAGGATTTTTAGAGCCAATATAACACCTGCATTGCTATAAATCGGGCTATAAATTGCTAAAAAAAAAAAAATAGATTAGTGCGTGTGGAGTTCATTCACGCTGGCTATTGCCAAAGGAATTAGCCAAAAATAAGGTTTACAGAAGGCTAACAGAAATGAGACATTTAATCTATTTACAAGATGTACGTCTGTTTTAACTAATGTAAATTTTAAACAATTTCCTTGCCAGTAAAACACAAGAGTGTGTATAACAAAGGATTAGAAATTATTTCAAATGTCTTAAGGGTTATTACCAAAGAGTCAGAAATAATACATTTTAGAGATCAAGGAAAAATTGAAGAGCATTGAAGGCAATACAAATAGGGGGAGTTATATATATATATATATATATATATATATGCTCAGTGAGCTTTGCATTAGCAAGATTTACCTAATACTTCCTGTGGCGCCTTTTTCCCATAATACACGTCTTTGCATGGACTCCATTAAGCATTGCAAGGTGTCCGATGGTAATACTACTCGTGCGTTACTCAGTAGATCCAGTTATTCCTGCACATTTTTAGGTAGATGATCGTAGCATCGAATGTCCTTTTCGTAGATCCTAAGTTTGATCAATTGGATTGAGACCCAATGAGTTGGGCGGCCGTAAGAGGATGGAGATGTCATTGGCATGTTCTTGAAACCAAGTGAGCAACCTACTGGGTCTTGTGGCATAGCGAGCTGTCGTGTTCATAGACGCCGGAGTTGTCTGGATACGCTATCATCATGAAGGGATATACTTGGTCACTGACAATATAAAGGTAAGCGTTCCCAACTCGCTGTTAATTACTGTTATCATAGGTTCCGGGGCATGCCACGAAAACAGTCCCCAAGCCATCACCACTGCATCCAGGTGCCACGGCCTCATGCAATTTCTCCAAATGCTGATACTCTCATCAGCGTGATAAAGTTGGAAAGCAACTTGTCAGACAGCTCGACAGATTTCCTAATGTCAGTGGTCTACTGATGATGCTTACGTGTCCATCCAAGGGTAGTTTCTTGTGTTTCGAGAGTGAGCATGGGTACCTTTAATGGCCGTCAACTGCCATAGCCTATACGAGCTAATAAAATATAGCCTATATTTTATTAGTCCACCCGAATATTTAAATTCATCTGCCGTGCATTATGTCTTATGTCTGTAAATTACGTGTGTTCCATGGTCGCTTTGACTGTTCTGCAGAACGAAAAACTCAATTTCCCGGGAGAAAAAACTTGCTCTCTATGCCTGTGACCGACTATCTCAGCCATGGAGTGAAAAAAGCCCACTAAAGTTCCTCGAGTCTTCGACGGTATTTGAACCCGGGCCTTTTCCACCCTGTGTGAGGACGCCTATACTAGCTAATGTCCAGTGCATGGTCCGTGTGGATATTGGCCTTATTATTCCTGCTTTGAACTGGGAGGTCAGCTGGACCACTGTGCTGCTTCGCTGCTGTGGTCCGAGACGAGAAACGACGGTTACCACGGGACGAGTGTCGACTACACGTGGCTGGCCCATGTGTGTCGATGCCAATTCAGCCAGTCACGGTAGACTCGTGACATCACAGAGCGGGAGCACTTCACCATGTTAGCTGTTATCCAGATACTGCATGACTCCCACAATCATTCCATATTTGAAGTGGAATGGTGTCGAAAGATGTCGATATTTACGTGTGCGAAGTACAGTGTTATGTTAACCGTTCCCGACTTTAGCCTCTCATCAGCGGCGCAGACCAGTCCATACACAAGGGGGTTAGCATTAGTAGAGGCATACGATGCAAGAAAGCAAGCTTATGCGGCATCAGCCAAAAAAAAAAAAAAAATCTCCCATTTCACCCCTCCATTCCTTCCAAATGCCTGTCCAGCTCAGCCTTAAATTTATTTCGGCTATTAGCTTCCACAACAATGGAAGCCTCTTCCACAACAATGGCAGCCTGTTCCGCAAATCAACTACCCGCTGGCTAAAGGCAAATTTCCGCACACATATTCTACAACTATCTTTCCTCAATTTGAAACTGTGCCCCCTCAGGTTCTTAATCTGAGGAAGAATACCATCAGCATTCAGCTTGCTCAACCCATTCAAGGCCTTATACACATCAATCAGATCACCTCGAAGGTACTTACTCTCCAGGCGCTGAAATTTGCAGAATTTAAGCCTTTCTTGGTAAGACCACCCCTTTGTTCCCCTCACCAATCTTGTTGTCCTTCTTTCAGCTGGTTCTAGCAACTCTACACCCTTCCTAAAATGAGGCCTCCAGACCTGTACACAGTACTTTAGGTGTGAACTGACCATTGCCTTGTATAACGGGATAATCACCTCCCTGTCACTGCTAGCAAAATATATCATTGACAAGACTCCATTTTTTGCCCTGGCAGCCCATCTGCACTGCTCAGCGAACGTCATATTTGACTGCACAATTACCCCCAGGTCTTTTTCACTTTCCACTTCCCTGAGTGTAGTACCACACATTTGGTACGTTTCTCTTCGGTTATTGCTACCCATATGTAGTACTTTGCATTTGTCAATGTTAAACTTCAGTTTCCACTTCTCAGCCCATTTTCCCAACTTATCTAGATCCAGTTGGAGAAGCATACTGTCTTTACTGTCGGTAACAACCCTGCCAACCTTTGTATCATCTGCAAACTTGGTCATTAAACCTGATATACCTTCATCGATATCATTGATAAATATACAAAACAACGATGGGCCCAACAGCGAACTCGGGGCAACTCCACTAATAGCATTTGTTCACGAAGAGCAATATCCATTGATTACCACTCTCTGTCGTCTTCCACTCAACCATCCCTTTATCCATTGTAGCAAATTACCCTTAATGCCATATCTCTCAAATTTCTACAGCAGTCTTCCACGTGCAACGGTATCAAAAACTTTCCTGAAATCCAAGTATATGATATAAAAATTATTTTTTGCCTTCAGTTCCTTTGTGACTACATCATAGTATCCAATCAAATTGGTAAGACAAGACCTCCCTTTAACAAACCCATAATGTGTCTTAACTATTACTGCAATCTTGTCTAGATGATACTGCAATGCTTCTTTAATCAGTGATTCCATTATTTTACCCGGAACACAAGTTAAACTAACAGGTCTGTAGTTACATGTGTCACCTTTTGAACCCCCTTTGTGAATTGGTGATACATTTGCACACCTCCAGTCCATGGGGTCCTCCCCTGAGTCCAAGGAAGCTCTCATAATTATAGCTAATGGTTTGCTTACTGCCTTTGCTGCCTCCTTTAATATAACTGGATAGTCCAGTCTACCCCAGGTGCCTTCCTTATGTTTAATTTCACCAATTTCTCCTCTACTTTGCTCTCAGTTATTACAAAATCAGTTAGCTCCCTGTCAGCGTTTGATAAACTTCTGGCACTTCCCTCATTGAATAACTCCTCGTATGAATAACTCCTCGTAGATGCAAAATACCCACTGAGTTATATGCTACCTGTGCATGATCATCAATAGTCAACCCATCTATGTTAAGTTGTCCAATTTGATTCATCCCTTTCCTTCTAGAATTTACATAAGTAAAGAACTCTTTGCTGTTTTTCTTTGCATCCTTTGCCAAAGATTTCTCGTAATCTGCCTTCGCCTGCCTAACCTCCTTTGTGACTTGATTACAGACTAATTTATATCTGCTATAGGCTTCTGTGTCACCTATGGCAGGTATAAACTAGACTGTAATCAGACAAGAAGAGGTTAGGGTTTACTAATGCAAAACCAACTCAGTGTATATGTATACAGGGTGATTCACTACCAGTGCGATAAAACTTGCAGGAGGTGTAGGGGCACAAAGATGAATCGGAATCACATAGCACTGCAGGGTCCGAAATGCCTTCGTTATGCGGTAGAGGACGTTGAACGGGAGGTCGCGTAAACAGCGATCCCGCTGGAAGTCAGCATTTGCGAACCGTGTCTGTTGAAGAAACCAAGTAGCAAAAGTCCTCCGGAGTGGATAATCCGCAGGCTCCAATGATTGGACACGTTGCAGATGGTATGAACTCATTTGGTTTGTTGACAGTATCCTCCATACAGTGGATTGGGAAATACCCAATCGTTGGCCTATCGCTCGAGTACTAGTACTCGAATTGCCTTCTGTAAGACGTAGGACATTCTCCTCATTGTCTGGCGTCCTCGTCGTTTGCTCTCGATTCATGGTACCTCTCGTGAAACAACCAGTCTCACGTAATCTTTTCATTATACGATTAAAATCGTATGATGAGGAGCACGCCTGTGCGGGAGACGTTCTTGGTACAAGCGCAGAGCGGCGCGCCCGTTACAGTCCGCAGCTCCATACGCGAGGTGCATGTCGGCCAGTTCAACGTTTGAATACTCGTCCATCCTACTGCCTCGGGAACCGGTTCGCAAATGCTGACTTCCAGCGGGATCGCTGTTCACGCGACCTCCCGTTCAACGTCCTCTACCGCATGACGAAGACATTTCGGACCCTGCAATGATATGTGATTCCGATTCGTCTTTGTGCCTCCTACACCTCCTGCAAGTTTGTCGCACTGGTAGTGAATCACCCTGTATATATATTTTTATTTATTTATTTATTTGGTTTATTTCTTTTTGTTTCATTTTTATTTTACCATCTTTATTTATTTTTATTTCATTCTATTTATTTATTATATATATATATATATATATTTTTTTTTTTTTGCTGGCACTTGATTATATACTGTATATATATATATATATATATACATATATATATATATATATATATATATAAGATAAATGAACAAATTTATTTAGTGCAGAATATAATATATGATAAAAGGTAGAAGCAAAGAAAGTACAGTGTACCCTGGTAGCGAAAGGCTGTGTGAACGAAGTAGGGGGGGGGTAAAGAATTCAGTAAGGGTAATAATTGAAAGAATATGTACCAAGTGAAAACACAAAAATTATGAAAGACTTGGCAATGTATTTCCTCCTTGGTCGTGTGTTCAAATTTTCACTTGGTACATATTCTTTCAATTATTACCCTTACTGAATTCTTTACCCCCCCCCCCTACTTCGTTCACACAGCCTTTCACTACCAGGGTACACTGTACTTTCTTTGCTTCTACCTTTTATCATATATTATATTCTGCACTAAATAAATTTGTTCATTTATCTTATAGACATTATGGCTGTAGGGTACTTTTTGCGATAGCAGTGTCCCTGAGCCATAACTTATTCTATTATAACTCTGTCTTATCTCTTTCTGCTTTCCTACATCTTTTCTATTACTTTATTATTATTATTATATATATATATATATTAGTTTGATTGCTTAGATTACTTAAATTTTGGTATCTATTTTCTATAGGGTATTAAGGTGTATCCTGAAGAGGAGATTTAGTTAGCGTTTTTAGTCTAACCTATTCCTAGGGGTCTGTGGTGGTGTTCAAATTATATAATAACTAATGAAGTTAGTTATAATTCTAATTATTTAACTTTAATTAATAATATTAATCAATACTAACTAACATTCCCTTACCTGGTCATCTATCCGCTACTTCATCTGGGGCTTTGAGCGGATCGATAGCCAGTTTCAAAGGAAACGGGTAATTATGAGACATTCCTTTAAAACTGGCTATCGAGCCGCTCAAAGCCCCAGATGAAGTAGCGGATAGATGACCAGGTTAGGGAATGTTAGTTAGTATTGATTAATATTATTAATTAAAGTTAAATAATTAGAATTATAACTAACTTCATTAGTTATTATATAATTTGAACACCACCACAGACCCCTAGGAATAGGTAAGACTAAAAACGCTAACTAAATCTCCTGTTCAGGATACACCTTAATACCCTATAGAAAATAGACACCAAAATTTAAGTAATCTAAGCAATCAAACTAAAATATATCAAGCACGTATAATAGTCCAATTGCCCATGGCAATGACATTAACGTAGCAAGGGACAAACTAAAAACAATCAATTAGACACTAACTAAAATAATAAAAACACAAAATATATATATATATATATATATATATGTTTTTTTTTAGTTGCTGCTGCGCAGTAACACAGTTGTATCGTCACCGCCCCTCCCCCCCACCGGGTGGAAAAGGCTCCGGTTCGAATCCCGTCGATGACGAGACGAAATTTAATGGGCTTTTTACACTCCATGGTTGAGTTAGTCGGTCTCAGGCGTAAATAGCAAGACTTTTTTTCGTCCAATAAACAGACAATTCGACCAGACAACACACGCAATTTACAGACAAATAAATATATGGGTAGAAGTAATCATTTACGAGGGACCCTAATATCATTTTTTTTTTTTTTTAGATGCCAACCAACAACCGACCAGAGAACACATGGAATTTACAAACATAATACACTAATTATACGGGCTTCGTTTTGGGTGACCTTAAAGTTCAAAGTCTTTTTTTCCAAGAAATGCGTCGTTCATTTGTTGCTGTGGCATTGTGATATTGATTGCCATAAACTGGAGTTTTTTTTTTTTTTTTTTGTTTTTTTATTTTGTAATACACTGGTGTGCAAAACTTAAGGACCAGTCACCTGTAGCTTCTCATAGGAGTGGCTTAGATACGGGAAAAGCATACCAAAGGAACCTCGTGAGGTACAAGCATGATGAAGGAAAAAACACCGACATAACAACGGAAACAAAACGGTACAGAGGGACTTTATTCAAAAATGGCAACATAACACTGGTTGCCATGATACAGATGCATCACTGCCAAAGATGGACAAAGGGAAGAGGTGGGCCTCAGTATGAGATATGGCCACCCCTAATGTCGATGCAGGCCTTGCACCGCCTGTCCATACTTAGAGCAATGTTGTTGAGTAGTTCTTGCGGTAACATCGTCCATTTCTCTGTTAGCGCCATCTTCAGCTGGTGAACATTTTCTGGTGGATGTGGACATGCCACTAGGCGTCTCTGCAGAGCGTCCCATATGTGTTCGATAGGATTTAGATTGAAGGAAACGAGCAGGCCAATCCATACGAACAATGTCCTCACTTTCCAAAAGCATATCAACAGCTGCAGTGCACTGGAGTGTGGCGTTATCATCCATAAACACGAAGTCGGGGGCCAATGGAACCTCGGAACAGACGCACATGCGGAAGGATTACCTCAGTACAGTAGCGTACCAGTTACAGTAGCGCCTTCCAGTGTTTGGAGTTTTGTACGTCCATCCAAAATAACGCCTCTCCAGACGGAAACGCCTCGACCGCCATATCGATCCCTTTCGGTGATGTTTGCGATGTGATACCGTGTACCAACCTCTCGCCAGATTAGCTGACGTCCAGAATCGCTGCTGAGACTGAATCTACTCTCACCAGTAAAGAGTACCTTACCCCATTGCTCTGCTATCTAGTCCTTGTGTTCGATGCACCACTGTAAACGGTGTCTTCGATGAGCAGGTGTTAAAGGGACACAGCGTACTGGCTGTCGGGAAAAGAGTTCACCTTTCTGAAGTCACTTGGCCACAGTAAACCGCGATATCCTGTGCTCCTGTGCAGCTGGTTTGCAGTGGATCGCGTTGTCTTGTATCGGTCCCTCTTGGCCTGTAAGAGTATATAGTGGTCATCATTGGGCATTGCTGTTAAAAGGACCAGCTGTACCTGTCGTTCTGAAGGCTGAACACGCACGTGAGACGATGCTATGGGCGATACCGAACTCTGCAGTCACACTCCTCGCACTTCGACCTCCTGGAGCTTCCCAATTATTCGACCCCAGGTAAAGTCATCCAGGTGTTGTCTACTGGCCATTTCATTTTCTGTAGCACTGTATGAAACCAATCGAACGTGACACTGTTGCACATGGAAGACTGCTGCACAAATTGGAGCAGTGTGGCATTGGAGGCAAATTGCTGCTATGGATAAAGGGGTGGTTGAGGGGGAGAAGACAGAGAGTGGTAATCAATGGATACTGCTCATCTTGGACTAATGTTATTAGTGGAGTCCCTCAGGGTTCAGTGTTGGGTCCATTATTGTTTTCTTTATTTATAAATGATATTATTGATGATGGTATATCAAGCTTAATATCCAAGTTTGCAGACGATACAAAGGTTGGCAGGGTTGTCAAGGACACTACTGACAATATTCTGCTGCAACAGGATCTGGAAAGGTTGAGCAGATGGGCTGAGAGGTGGCAAATGAAGTTTAACATTGACAAATGTAAAGTATTACATATGGGAAACAGCAACCCCAGAGCAACGTATCAACTCTGTGGTACTATACTGACAGTGGTAGAGAATGAAAAAGACCTGGGGGTAATTGTGCAGGCAGATATGAAGTTCTCTAAGCAGTGAAAACGGGCTGCAAGAGTAGCTCATGGTATCTTGTCAATGATATACAGTAATTTTTCTAGCAGGGATAAGGAGGTGATTATTCCCTTGTATAAGGCAATGGTCAGGCCACACCTAGAGTACTGTATACAGGTCTGGAGGCCTCATTTCAAGAAGGATGTAGAGCTGCTGGAACGAGTACAGAGAAGGGCAACAAGATTAGTGAATGGAACAAAGGGGTGCTCTTACGAAGAAATGCTTAAGTTTTGCAAATTACAGTGTCTGGAGACTAGGCACCAGCGAGGTGATCTGATAGAGGTGTATAAAGCTTTGAATGGTTTGAGCATGCTCAATGCTGATTGGATTTCTCCTCTTGCTCAGAATAATCACCTGAGAGGGCATAAATTCAAATTGAGGAAAGACAGACGTAGGATAGACGTGCGGAAATGTGCCTTTAGCCAGCGGGTAGTTGGTTGGTGGAACAGACTTCCATCCCTTGTCGTGGAAGTTGATAGCCTAAATAAATTTAAGGCTCAACTGGACAGATATTTCGGACGAACGGAGGGATGAAGTGAGGTTTTTTTTTTTTTTTTTTTTTTTTTGGCTGATGCTGCATAAGTTTGCTTTCTTGGATCATATGCCTCTACTTATGCTGAACTGCTGCTTTTATCTGTTTATGTGAACCCTCTTATCACGATTCAAATTTTTGCATGTGCACCAGCTTTCTACTCAACGATCACATTTATGCAAATCGCTTGAGGCTGTTTCGTATGGGTTTGTGGTTGTAACCTTTAGAAATAGTGTTGGTCCTTAAGTTTTGCCTATGATTGTAGTAGTAGTAGTAGGGATTTAGGTGCATCAGCAACTTAAACCATCTTGCGACTTACATAATATGTCTGTAACATGCCTGTGTTCTGTGATCGATTGCTGTTTTCTGGACGAAAAACCCGATTCGTTGTAGTAAAGAGACAAGTTGTTGTTGTTGTCGTAGAGTTTTAGGAACTTCATTGAAAAACAAGATTGCTCCATGTATGTTGTCGGTAAATTGCATGTGTTTGGTCAATTTGTTGTTTGCTGGACGAAAAACGTCTATTTTCCTGGAGAAAAAAACCTGATACCCTAGCCTGAGGCCAACAAAAAATCAGCTGCGCTGTAAAAAAGATCCATAAATATTTCTGTTGTCATTGACGAGATTAGAACTTAGGTCTTTTATACCTGGTGTGCAGAGCGTTGGTAATACTAACTGTGCTACTCACTAGGACACCTTAAAATAAATAAAAAACTTCAAGCATTAGGACCACTTGAGAATTATCTAATTTAACCCTTATTATGTCTGTAAATCGACCTTGCTTTCCTTGCCTGAAATCGACTAATTCAGCCCCCGAGTAAAAAAGCCCGTAAAAGTTCCTCACGTTACTGATGGGATTCAAAGCCAAGCCTTTCAACAAGGTTGTATAAAACACTGTGATTTATAACCACTATGGTACTCATGAAGACAAACTGTTACGATAGAGGTAAACTTGTAAACGATTCTTGGTATAATTTTAAGAAAATTGGTTTGATCTTTCCACAAAAATTTTCAAATTATACATGATTTCTGAGCTGTCTATCGGGAACCCAGGGGTTCACATTTGGTGAGCATGGGCTTGGCAAACCCAGGGTCCTGAGCTGGATATCATTATTCTTCTCTTTCTTAGTGATTTCTCTCTCTCTCTCTCTCTCTCTCTCTCTCTCTCTCTCTCTCTCTCAGGTAACTCGGGAATTTTTTTTGGCTGGTTCAGCATAAGCTCAGGTTTCCTTGCATCATATATTTAATAATAATAGGCCGCCGTAGCCTAGTGGTCAGGCGCGCGGGTGCATAAGTACACGTGCCTTCAGTGACCGGGGTTCAAACCCGGGACTACTGAATACGGTGCTGTTTCTTGTATTTTATCTATCTTGTGAACTCCTCTGACCGTTTGGTCGTCCCGGAGTTATAAACAGAAAATTTATTTATTTATTATTATAATAATAACATAAAGTGTTTAAGGGCAAAGGCCTCATGCTATGAGGTAGAATGACTATCATGTAGGTTAGTGCAAATGCATCATTTTAACATAACTATCTACCAAAGTAGTTGAATTAATTAATTAAATTAATTAATTACATTGGCATCGTTTTGTTTATATCTCATATTGTGAATGCCTTCACAACGAGTTGCCATGGTATTATACTACCTCGAATGAATCCACCGAAGAGAGCCAACAAGCTTTGAAACGGTGCCGTCTGGGTGGTGGTATCCGCCGAGAATAAATAACAATAGTCTTCTCCACTGCTGAAGAGTTATTTATTTGAGGTAGTACAATACCATGGCAACTCGTTGTGAAGGCATTCACAATATGAGATATAAACAAAACGATGCCAATGTAATTAATTAATTTAATTTAATTTAATTAATTCAGCTACTTTGGTAGATATCTATGTTAAAATGATGCATTTGCGCTAACCTTCATGATAATAATAATAATAATAATAATAATAATAATAATGCCAGTTGATCGAAGAAAGTGTACCGTACTACAAGTACGAACCCCAGGCAGTACTACAGACCCCAACCCACAAGCTGTACTGGGATCGCGCCATAATAAAGGATAAGACCATCCCGCACAACAGACCTGACATATCCCTTGTGGACAATATGGAAAAGGCTACCTACCTGATTGACATAGCGGTGCAGAACACTATCAATGTCCAGAAAACCCATGAGGAAAAAATTAGGAAGTACACGAACCTGAGACATGAGATCAAGGAGATGTGGCATATGCAAGAAGTATCAACCATCCCAATCATCGTGTCAACCACCGGTAGGGTACCAAAGACTCTACATAGCAGCCTAGCAGCAATAGGTCTCCCAGAGAACACCTACAAGAAACTCCAGAAAGTCGCAATCCTGAACACCTGTAGGATAGTCAGAGATTTCCTCGACCGACAGTAACACCAGACGTTACAACCACCCTGTGTACTTGATAGCAATACCCGTCACGGAGTGGAACCCTTCAATCAGGGAGAAATAATATAAGAGCAACAACAATAATAATAATAATAAGCACACCACCAGGCCATAAGGAAGATAGACAAGCGGTATATCCCCACTCAACCTAAGCGAGGGGTCTTCCCCCAACTAGGAAGTACAAACGAAGCTAGAAAGATGGGCAGAGAAGACACTCAATGGCAGACATTATAATGATCTGCATCAGGATCACATAGATAAAATTGCTTACAATGCATGGCGCACGAGCGGGACGCTCTTCCTCGAGACTGAAGGATTCATGCTCGCCATCAAAGACCAGGTAATCAACACTAGGAACTATAGAAAATACATCGCCAAGGAGCTCGGGGTTTTCGATGACACATGTCAACAAGCGGTATACCCCACCTGGCCTCAGAAACGATGTCTGGTCACATCATGATCACCGGGATGCAAGATGATCACCCAGACTGAGTACACTCATAGACATGACCATGTAGTCATGATAATACATCAGAAGCTAGCAAGGAAATACCAGTTGTCGAAGAAAGTGCACGGTACTACAAGTACGAACCCCAGACAGTACTAGAGACCCCAACCCACAAGTTGTACTGGGACCGCGCCATAATAATGGATAGGACAATCCCGCACAACAGACCGGATATAACCCTTGTGGACAAGAAGGAAAAGGCTGCCTATCTGATTGACATAGCGGTACCCAACACTGGCAACCTGCAGAAAACCCATGGGGAAAAAATCAGGAAGTAGACGAACCTAAGGCAGGAGGTCAAAGAGATGTGGCATATACGACAAGTAACGATCATCGTGTCAACCACTGGTATGGTGCCAAAGACCCTACATAACAGCTTAGCAGCAATAGGTCTCCCAGCGAACACCGACAAGAAACTTCAGAAAGTCACAATCCTGAACACCTGTTGAATAGTCAGAGAGTTCCTCGAAACATCAGTAACACCAGAAATAACAACAGCCACCCTGTGTAATTGATAGAAATACCCTTCACGAGGTGGAAGCAACCAATCAGGGAGAAATAATATAAGAGCAATAATGCTAATAATAATAACATAGTAGATGTCGGTAGTAATCTCCACCAAAATGACTTAAATTTAAAAATTAAATTATCTATTAATAATTTAATCGTAAATGTCCATTAACTTATGGTCGAATTGCGGTACTGGACTTTCATTAGTCAATTCCCGTGCGCTGTGTCAGATGCGTGTGGTAGGTGGAGTTTTGCTTGTAGTCGAATGTGTGGCGCTATCGTGTTCGTTCTTATACCGAAGTAAATTTGTATTGTGACTGTTTCTGGTGTCGATAGTTAATAATTTCGTAATTCTCGTGGAATGCGACATCAGTTATGGCAATGTTGGAGAACGAAATGCACACAGAAAGGCGGAAAAAGGTGTGTTCGCTAAATTTATTTTACTCGTTTGTATAAATTTATTTGGAATAGTGTCGTCTCTATTCTTATAGCTTACCTGCCTGTAGCTTTACTAATGTTGATGCTTTAAATATATTAACTGTGCCAAATACAACGCATTTTTTAAACATTGCTGGAATTTAAAATTCCAGCTATGTTTCATAAATTTAATTTTACCTCCAACATTCACCGTGGCATTTATTTCGGGGTATGACAACAACTATAGTCGATAATTATGTTGTTTTGATCAGGGCAGCAGGACTTTTGAGTATCCGTAACAACAGTACAGTATAATTATTTTTTGGCAGTGGTGTAATTGCAGGAAATTGAATCAGCCAGTGACAGATTTGGCTAGTCTGGTTCCATTTGTGCAACTCAACGTTTTGACCCGTATGCTAACGTATTTTCTAGATGTTAATGAATATTAATTATTGGTGCAATCCATATTCCAGGCGTTCTGTGTGTGCAGTAAGCATTAGTAGAGGCATATGATGCAAGAAAGCAAGCTTATACAGCATCAGCAAAAAAAAAAAAAACCTTCCAATTTTACCCATCTATTCACTCCAAATGTTTGTCTAGTTCTGCCTTGAATTTATTTAAGCTGTCAACTTCTACAGCAACAGATGGAAGTTTGTTTCAGCAATCAACCACCCCGTGGCTAAAGGTAAATTTCTAGGCATCTATCCTGCAGCTGTCTTTCTTCAGTTTGAATTTGTCTCCTCAGGTGATTAATCTGGGAAAAGAGGAAGAATCCCATCAGCATTGAGCTTGCTGAAACTATTCAAGACCTTACAGACCTCAATCAGATCCCCTCGCAGGTGCCTAGTCTCCAGTTAAGACATGTCACTACCAGTTTTTCATCAAGTTTCACTGTGAAACGGAATGTAAATGAGTTGTTTTTTCAGATGTAAATTGCTAGGTTCTTTTGGGTTTCCTATTATAGGATTCATTGATGGCCCCTCAAATTTTTTTTTTTTTTTTTTTAGAAGGAGCTTGTGTATTCTACATTGAGGGGTTCTAGTGAAACATCTGTAATTTCTCTCTTGGATGTGCTAAGCAACTGCAATATGCAGTCTGATCTAAAAAAAAAAAAATTGATGCATATAAGACAGGGAATTTTAAGCAACATTTTGCATTAAAAAAATGTAAGTTAAATTCCAGAAAATATGATAATTCACAATTACTATAAAACTAAGAGCACCAAAGACTCAATATGTTCTATGTTTTAATCAAATTCAAATCTTTTCTTAATATGGTTCCTTCTCTAAATTCACAATGCGAATTGAATATAAACCAGAGAATGCAAAAATTTTATATATATATATTTAAATAATGGCTTAAGAGTTAGAATGTAATAACATAAAATAAGAAAATAAATAAATATTAAGCTATAATTAGAGGCAGAAAAATGCACATCCTCCACATGATGCCCAGATATAACCAATATTTCATATAAAAATAAAGCGTATGCCAGTAGTATGGCAAAACTGTAGAGCGAAAGTTAACATAAAAAATAAATCAACAGGGAGGGGGAAGTAAAGGTAACAAGACAGAAACTGTAGCCGGAAGTCCCCAAATAATTTAGAGCTTTAAATCCAATTAATAATAATAAATATAAAATGCCAATTGTATAATAATTTAGTGGTATCCCCCATGGAAGGGGGGGGGACCTCAAGGTCCTCTGTCAATATGGGGCATGATGGTCAGTCTATTATTTTGATTTCTTTTAGTAGTTCTTTTTAGCCCCTTTTTGGTGATATTTCACATCTTTCAGAACTGGTACCTTACGAGGGTGATACCACTAAATTATTATATAATTGGCATTATTTTAAATTTAAATTGGATTTATTATTATTAATTGGATTTAAAGCTCTAAATTATTTGGGGACTTTCAGCTACGGTTTCTGTCTTGTTACCTTTACTTACCCCTCCCTGTTGATTTATTTTTTATATTAACTTTCGCTCTACAGTTTTGCCATACTACTGGCTTATGTTTTATTTTTATATGAATTATTGGTTAGATATATATATATATATATATGTACATAGTAGAAGGGCATTTTGATGATGGAGACAAGTGTTTTAGTTGAATCTATAAAATTGTTTTGTTTTCTCTGGTTTATGTTCAGTTTGCATTGTGAATTACCATATTTTCTGGAATGTAACGTACTATTTTTTTATGGAATGTTGGTATGCAAGCGCTTGAGTAGCATGCATGCTTGCACACAAACAGTGTCACAAAAAAGTGTACACATGTTTACAACAAAAATATTTAATCATGTATTTATAGCTGAACTTATTTTTTCATCTTTGATTAGTATGTTTTGCTGAAAAAGAATGGATTAGTTGTTAAAACAAAAATGAACTGATTCCCATAATGCAAAGTGTAAACAACATAATGATGGACGTTTGAAAAATATAAAGCAATTTTAAAGTGGTAATGGAAATTACCACTTGCTCAGATTATATACCTGAGGGGATACAAATTCAAATTGAGGAAAGACAGTTGTAGAATAGATGTGCAGAAATTTGCATTTAGCCAGTGGGTAGTTCATTGCTGAAACAAACTTCCATCTGTTGTTGTGGAAGTTGATAGCTTAAATAAATTCAAGGAGGATCTGGAGAAACTTTTAGAGTTTTAGAGGGAATGGATGTGTGAATTTTTTTTTTTGGCTGATGCGACATAAGCATTTCTTACATCATTCGCCTCCATTCCTACTGCTACTACCACCATCAGAAATGTGCTTTAGTAAAATGTGATCTCATGTGAGGTGATAATATTGTGTTTTCGCTTTAACCCTGTGAAGTTGTTTACAGAAAATTTCATTTTGACTGTTATCATGGTGCCAACTAAGGCTAAGAGAATAAGTGACAGCGGTACTAGTAAATCTACCAAGAAAAGGAAAGCGATTGGTTTGGATCAGAAAATCAAAATAATAAGGATGTATGAAAGTGGTCACACATTAACAAGTATTGCACAGATTTTAATTCTTAAGGTTTAGAGGTTTAGATTTGTTAGTATCAATGGTGAACACAATAATAAAGGATGAAGACAGAATACGAGAAGGGGGAAGGGTTTGCACCAGTGAAGTCAACAATAATAACCAAGGCTCTGAAATACATATCAGTTTTTACAGTGCAGTAATGTTTTTTTTTTTTTTTTTTGTTCCTTTTATGTTTTCTTTTCTTATATGCCACTCCGGCTACTTCATTTCTTAGGATGTTATTTGGTTTTTGTAATTTTGCCATATCACAAATATAGTTGCAATATTTTATTAGTCATTCGCGAGTTACATAAAACTTGACTTAAGAAGTCCTGGAACGTATCTCTTACGTGTGTCAGGGACTTACTGTATTAAACTTCAACTGCCATTTCTCAGCCTATCTGCCAATTTTTCTGTGTATTTTTGCATACTTTGATTACTGTCATTAATCACCCTGCCATCCTTTGTCACTTGCGAACTTAGACATTGAGCCTAATACACCTTCACCAATATCATTAATAAATATAGAAAACAAAAAGGTCCAGCACTGAATTCTCGGGAACTCCACTAATAAGTCCAGGAAGAGCTAATAGGAAGAGCTAATAGAGTCACTAATAGGAAGAGCAATGTCCATTAATAACCACATTATTTTTTTCCCACTCAATCATCCCTTTATCCACACACAGCTCTGGTGGTTACCCACAACTCTGCATTTGTTTCTCTGTGAAGTGTATAGAACTCTGTACAGGCCAGAATATGTATAAAGTGTGATTTGTGTGTGTTGTTTTGGTTTATCTTGTTCTTCTGGCTGTTTAGCTGTGGTGCCCCATGTTGCCTGTCACCAACCATGTTGAGATAGGCCAGGCAGTAAAGGAGAGGCAATGGTACTCTGGCAGGCCCACCACAGAGTCACCTAAGCTTTCTGTGGTGGGTCCTTAAAAAAGAAAGTTTTTAAAGAATGGGTGCTGGGGATAGATAGAGAAATGAGCAAAGGAGGATGATGCTGTGGTGGTTGTAGAGGAGGCAGCTGCCCTAAGTAGCTGAGGCCTGGTGCAGCAGGAATAGGGGAAACAGAGAGAAAAGATACCCAACGAGTAAGACATGTGCAAACAGGGTATCCCATGTGATAGCCTGTTTGCCCATGTCTTATTCTTGATTATGGTCAGTCCTAATTGGAAATAATATCCAGCAGGATGAACACCGTGGGTGTCAGTCAGGTCCAGTGGTAGCCAAATCTGAAGTTAGGTTTCACGGGTAAAGTGAGATAGGCATTATAGTATTCCTATTCATGGATAAATTTGCATTCCAACTCAGTGGGGGGGGGGATATGGACAGTGGTGATGAGCTTAGCTCTTAATTCTTCATAGTTGGGGCAGGAATAGAGAATGTGATCCCAATCCTTCATCCCACCACATGTACAGAAGGGGTCTTCAATGATACCAAGGCTGGCAAGCTTGGAATTTAGGGAACCGTGTCCCATCAGGAGGAATGAGATGTGTTGACCCTGTGTGAACTAGGGAGGGGATTTAGGATAGGTCATAGTGAATTCTAGTAAGAATTTTTTGGTAGTTGCACCTTTTGTATCGTCTTCCCAGCATCCAGAAGTGTAGATAGGTTGTTGGTACCCTTGGAAAATCTGTAGCTGTGTACCTCTTTTTTCAATAATTGGTAAAATCGTAATAAATAATAAGTACAGTCGGACCTCTGTTTAATGAACTTCTTTATAGGGAATTTTTCCATTTTACGAATTCTTTTGAATTCCCCTTGTTAATTATATTTAAAATAGTAATTATATTTAAAATAGTACTGTAATTATATTTAAAATTATATTCAAATGGATTATGAGAGACTTAGCTGGGTAAGCATTGTTCGCACCTCTGGCCTTCAAGCAATTTAGGCAATAGTGCAGTTGATTAGTATGAATTAAGAGCTAAAGATTTTACCTTCTGCACTTAGTGGTACCTATAAAACCTATCCAGATACCTGTTCTGCATAATGACAATTCGAGCTGGTAAACTACTTCCTATGTATCCATAGCCAGTGAGCAGATCAAGGCATATTCCACATTCGGACAGTAGACTCTAGTTAGCCTTCTACTGTAAGCACCCATTTAGAGCTTTAGGAATGAGTAGTATTCCTTTAGTGGAAAACCACTCTCTCTCCTAAAGCGCAGTTTATAAATGTCATTACCTGACATTTGAGGATTTGGAAAAGGCATTTGACTCCATACAGCATAAGGCAATGTTTTGGAAACTGGAAAGACAAGTCATAGACAGACCATACATTATAATTATGAAGGAAATATATGAGAACACTACCTCCTTTATTAGACTAGACAAAGACAGTAGCAAATTTAAAATTGAGAAAGGAGACTTCCTCTTGCTCAGAATAATCACCTCTCAGGTGATTATTCTGAGCAAGAGGAAGAACACCATCACCATTGAGTATGTTCAAACCATTCAAGACTTTATACACCTCAATCAGATCACCTTGCAGGTGCTTAGTCTCCAGACACTGTAATTTGCAAAATTTAAGCCTTTCATCGTAAGAGCAACCCTTTGTTCCATTCACTAATATTGTTGCCTTTCTCTGCACTGCCAACCCGGCTAGCTGGGTGGGTAAAGTGCCTGCCTGGCAACCCAAAGTCTGGGGTCCTCTTCCTTTGGGTAATAACGACCAAAAGAGTCAGTGAGCGACTGTAAGTGCAATTGAACAAGAGTTATTACCTGACATCCTCCTGTTTCATATAATCATCAAAATTTGGGCACATTTGCAGATCTTCAGCCAACTGCATTTGCCACAGTAATATCTTCCTTTGAAATGCATCCATTTTGCCTCGCAGTGTGAACACGTCCGTAAGCTGTCCTTGCAAGGACGTGTTCAGCTGGTTTAACAGAAAAAAAAAATATCTGTCAGGTATGCAAGCTTGGCTAGCCAATCATTGTCGGACAAGAGATCATGGAACCTCGAATTATTTTGCTGCTGTAAGAATAACTTTACTTCTTGGCGCAGGTCGAACAATCGGGTTAGTACTCTGCCCCTCAACAGCCATCTCACCTCAGCGTGAAGAAGAACATGAGTATGCTGAGATCCCATTTCTTCACAAAGTCCCTCAAATATTCGAGAATTGAGAGCTTTGTGGCAAATTTCGTTTACAATTTTAATTACATCAGAGAGTACTTCGTGCAGTTCTGGAGATAATCTTTTTGCCACAAGTTGCTCACGATGTATAATACAATGAGTAAACAAAGATGTCTGGGTGTCCAATGTCTTTAACTTTTGCAACAACTCCTGAACGATGTCCAGTCATGCTTGCAGCACTGTCTGTGCATATCCCAACACATTTCTTCCATTCAATACTGTGTTTCAGGAAATAACCATTAAGTGCATTGAAAATTTCAGAGCTGGTTGTTCTACCCGACAAGATAAGCAAACAGAGGAGTTCTTCCTTTAATTCTCCTTGGCAATCAAACCTCACAAAACAAAGAACTGCCTTGTTAGTTATGTCTGTTGATTTGTCAAGTTAAATTGAATAAAACGTAGAATTTTTGACAAGTGCAATCACTTGATTTTCAGTATCTTCAGCCATGTCTTCAATTCTGCGCTTCACAGTGTTAGCGGACATAGGAATTCCTTTCAGTTTCTGGACAGCCCCTGGTTCCCCAAAACCTCTTCACAGGCTTGTAAAAAGCAAGGCTTAATTACTTCTTCTCCAATCGTATACGGCTTTTTACATCTCGCAATTTGAAGTGCTATCAAATAAGATTTTACTAAAGACTTATCTTCAACAGTCATTGTTGCTAATGAACTTTTTTTCTTTTGCAAATTTTCACGCGTCCTATGGAAGTATTCAACTGGCTTTTTAGCTAAATCTGGGTGTTTTGACTGCAAGTGCCTGCTGAGTTTCGAAGGTTTCATGGCATCATTGGATAAACTCTCAGATAATAAAACATAATACAAAGCGGCCGTGGCTCCAGTTCACTTCCAGATTCTTGAATAAATCCAAACTTCAAGTAGTCCGCATCATATTTTCTTGAAACTTTGAACTTTTTCTCTCCGCTTCCATTTCTAATGTCCTTCCTGATGATGCCTTGTGGTGGCTGTGGAGGCTCTGATTCATTAACCAACTCATGACAATGCAATGTATTATCTAAGAAGCACAAAATGCTTGCTTTTTCTCACTCATTGGGGTTATTTTATTTGAATCTAAAACCAAACAAGAAATAAGATAGTTATCAAACTCAGGCTCTTTGATGCCATTAAATATCACACTGTACACAGTTAAAATAAAAATATCACTGGTCACTTACCTGTGAACTGTGCTGTTTGCGAAAATTGCAAAAAAGTAGAATCAGAATACAGGCATACCTCGGTTAACGTTACCTCTGATAACGAAGCTTCGATATAACGAAGTCGGCAATTTCAAGCCCCATTTAACATAAAAAAAAAATATTCCAGTTTAATCACCTGAAATCTAAACAAACTGAAGAAATTACGGGAACCTTTGGGGCTTCTCGTGGTTGGTTTGAGAAATTTAAAAAACGGGCCAGAATTCATAGTGTAAAATTAACAGGAGAAGCTGCAAATAAGTTTCCAGAAAAACTAAAGGAAATAATTGAACGTGAAAATTTTCCAAATTTGGTGTTCAATGTTGGCGAAAGCGGTTTGTTCTGGAAACGGCTACCAACAAAAAGCTTCATTTCTATTGAAGAAAAATCAGCTGCTGGGTTCAAAGCAGCCAAAGACCGTTTAACGTTACTCTTTGGATCAAATGCCTCTGGCGATTATAAATTAAAATTGTTATTAGTTTACCATTCAGAAAATCCGAGGGCGTTAAAAGGTAACATAAAAATGAATTTACCTGTAATATGGAAAGCAAATAGAAAAGCGTGGGTTACCAAGGAGTTATTTACTGATTGGTTTGTTAACCACTTTTGTCCTGAAGTAAAACGGTATTGTCAAAAAAACAACTTTGAAGAAAAAGCTCTTTTGTTGTTAGACAATGCTCCGGGACATCCTACTGATCTTAACACGTTGGACACATGCATTCCTGTCAAAGTTGTGTTTCTTCCAGCAAACACAACTTCCCTGATTCAACCATTGGATCAGGGAGTAATAGCATCATTTAAAGCTTATTATCTGCTTCGAACATTAAGCAGTTTAACTGAACTAGAGGATAAAGAGGAAATGACAGTTAAAACTTTTTGGAAAAACTACACCATTAAAAACGCAATTGAAAACATTGATAGTTCTTGGAAAGAAGTCACTAAGAAATGCTTAAATGGAGTTTGGCGCAAAATATGGCCAGAAGTTGTACTAGAAGAAGAAAATAACATCCAAGAAATTAGAAATGAAGTTATCCAGATGGCTCAATGGTTTCGAAAATGTCGATGAAGAGGATGTTAGAAATTTATTGAATGCAGAAGATGATGGTTTTTCAGTGGAAGATTTAGAAAACCTTGTTAGCAATGAAGACGAAGTTAAAGAAGTTCCAGCCGAAAAAGTCTTAAAAAACCAAAGATTTAATAAGGTGCTTAAATGACATTAAAAACGTTTTAAATTTTTTTAGTGAAAATGATCCTGATTTAGGAAGAAGTATTATTGTTAAGCGATCAGTGTTAAATGCAATAACTCCGTATAGGCAATTGTTAAATGAAAGAGAAAAAGAGCATAAACAATCAACTTTAGACTCTTATTTTAAAATGTGATTTCACTTTGTATGTAAGTTGACTGTTTATTTAATAAAACTTTTCTTTGTCCGAGAAAAAAAAGCTTTTCATTTTCTTTACGTAGGAACGTATCCCTATTCTGGCCATAGTATTTTTACCTCTGAAAACGAAATTTCGCTTAACGAAGTAATTTCGTGGAACGCATCCTATTCGTTATTCGAGGTATGCCTGTATAATGAAACATTTTAATAAACACAAATTGCAAATATATTCAAATTACTCTGCGGCCCACCAAAATTCTCTTGTGGACCACCGGTTGCCGACCACTGGTCTAGATGATCTTGCAGTGCTTCTTTAACCAGTGCCTCCATTAATTTCCCTTGAACAGGAGTTAAACTAACAGGTCTGTAATTACTTGTGTTGCCCTTTGATCCTCCTTTGTGAATTGGATTCTCATTTGCACATCTCCAGTCCATGGGTACCTCCCCTGAGTCTAAGGATGCTCATAATTATGGCTAATGGTTTGCTTACTTCCTTTGCTGCCTCCTTTAATATAACTGGATAGATCCCATCCACCCCAAGTGCCTTTCTTATATTTATCTTCAAGTTCTCTTCCACTTTGCTCTCAGTTATTACAAAATCATCTAACTGACTGCCAGAGTTTAGTTCACCTCTGACATTCCCCTCCCTGAATAACTCCTCGTGTGAATGTAGATGCAAAATACTGATTTAGTTTGTTAGCTACCTGAGCAGGATCATCAACAGTTGAAACATCACTATCCAGTGGACCAATCTGATTCATCCCTTTCCTTCTAGAGTTTACATAGGTAAAGAACTCTTTGTTGTTTTTCTTTGCATCCTTTGCCGAAGATTTCTCATAATTTGCCTTTGCCTACCTAACCTCCTTTGTGACTTGGTTACAGACCAGCTTATATCTGTCATAGGCTACTGTGTCACCAGTTAATTTATATGTATCCCATGCATTTTTCTTCTCTGCCACGTCTCATTAGTTCATCTGACATCCATTTAGGCCTAAACTTTGAACAGTTATTTCTTCGTTAGTACGAAAAGCCTAGTAGCTTCCAAGATTAATTCTTTGAATACTTCCCATTTTGACTTTGCTGTTGGTAACATCATCAGTTGGTCCCACCTTATAGAATTTAAATACTGTCTCTGACCTCCGCAGTTGCCTTTACGAAAGCAAAAACCCTTCCCTTTACCCCTGATGGTAGTTACCTCTTTGAGTAAATCCCACTTCAGCACACTGTGATCACTGCCACCTAGTGTGGTTCCTTTATCTGCAGATTCTTAATGCATGAAGAATCACTATTGATAATCAGATCAAGAGTATTACTCCCTCTAGTTGCCTCCCAAACATGCTTCTGTAGAAAACAGTCATCCAATAAATCCACAAAAGCCTTGCTAGTGTGTGAGTGACCAACCCACAAATTCCAGTATAATATCTAGGAAATTAAAATCCCCCACTCTCTGATTTATTGGCCCACTCTATTTCTCTGTATAGTTGTTTATTATACTCATCAGAGTCATTAGGCCTATAACACACTACTACTCTCAATTTTGATTTCCCAGTACTTATGTCACACCAATCTGACTCGACACTGCACTGTCCAGCCATGTCGACTGGATGTACTTCTTTGGATTTTGTGTTTCTGAACTAATAGCATAACCTCTCCTCCCTTCCTATCCTGTCTATCCTTCCTGTACATATTGTACTCCCCAAATTCCATCTGCATTCCTTATATCTGTGTGACACCATGTCTCTGATATCCCAACAATATCTGCCTTTGATGTTTTGACAAACACCTCAAATTCATTAAATTTATTTACCAAACTCCTAGCATTGATGTACACACAAGTATACATACCCCTTGAGCCTTGCACAATCTCTCCAGGGCCGAATTGATCAACAAGGTTCTCATCATACACCCCCTCCTATCGTGTCTTGGCAGAATTGCAGACACTTTCAAATACAACTCTACTTCACGGCTTTTTTCAACAGTGACCTGTAATTGTTAAGTAATTCTGCCTGTCTCCTACTCTTAATATCATTAGTGCCAACATGTACAAATATCACTTTTTGTGCCCTTAAAAGGTGATATATTCTTAGCTATCCTAACACAGCCGATGTGTTTACTTATACTGCAATGACTCCCAGCAGTCTCTGAAATCCCCAGCATCTTGTTTTCCAGGCTATTGCTCATTCCAATAAAAGCAGTACAAGAATCACTTTCACCTCAGCCATCGGCTACTGTTAATCCATTAGTCCATGTATGCCCTCCAAGCTAGCAGTTTTCTGACCCACCTAACATTGCGTCGATAGCATGAGCAAATATTCTTGCAACCTTTCTATTTAAGTGTATCCCATCCCTTTAGAAGCAGTCTCTCCTGTTAACAAGAACAGACCAGGCTGAAAAAATTCTACACCTTGAGCCTTGCACAATCTCTCCAGGGCCGAATCGATCAACAAGGTTCTCATAATACACTCCCTCCTATCGTGTCTGGGCAGAATTGCAGACACTTTCAAATACAGGCATACCTCGAATAACGAATAGGATGCGTTCCACGAAATTACTTCGTTAAGCGAAACTTCGTTTTCAGAGGTAAAAATACTATGGCCAGAATAGGGATACGTTCCTACGTAAAGAAAATGAAAAGCTTTTTTTTTCGAACAAAGAAAAGTTTTATTAAATAAACAGTCAACTTAGATACAAAGTGAAATCACATTTTAAAATATGAGTCTAAAGTTGATTGTTTACGCTCTTTTTCTCTTTCATTTAACAATTGCCTATACGGAGTTATTGCATTTAACACTGATCACTTAAAAAATAACACTTCTTTCTAAATCAGGATCATTTTCACTAAAAAAATTTAAAACGTTTTCAATGTCATTTAAGCACCTTTTTAAATCTTTGGTTGTTAACACTTTTTCGGCAGGAACTTCTTTAACTTCGTCTTCATTATCTTTGTCTTCGTTGCTAACAAGGTTTCTAAATCTTCCACTGAAAAACCATCATCTTCTGCATTCAATAAATTTCTAACATCCTCTTCATCGACATTTTCGAAACCTAATGATTGAGCCATCTGGATAACTTCATTTATAATTTCTTGGATGTTATTTTCTTCTTCTAGTACAACTTCTGGCCATATTTTGCGCCAAACTCCATTTAAGCGTTTCTTAGTGCCTTCTTTCCAAGAACTATCAATGTTTTCAATTGCGTTTTTAATGGTGTAGTTTTTCCAAAAAGTTTTAACTGTTTCCTCTTTATCCTGGCGCCTCCGTAGCCAGGTGGGAAGGAGCAGCAGTGCGTAGCACACGCTTCTTGATTAAACCGGGGTTCGAGCCCTTCACCACCAAATACGGAGGATGCGGAAAGGTCAGGGAATGACCACCGCATATCCCAGAGCAATATGGCCTTAGTTGCTAATGCTCCTTAAAAAAAAACCAAACAACAAACTCTTTATCCTCTAGTTCAGTTAAACTGCTTAATGCTCGACGCAGATAAGCTTTAAATGATGCTATTACTCCCTGATCCAATGGTGGAATCAGGGAAGTTGTGTTTGCTGGAAGAAACACAACTTTGACAGGAATGCATGTGTCCAACGTGTTAAGATCAGTAGGATGTCCCGGAGCATTGTCTAACAACAAAAGAGCTTTTTCTTCAAAGTTGTTTTTTTTTTTTTTTGACAATACCGTTTTACTTCAGGACAAAAGTGGTTAACAAACCAATCAGTAAATAACTTCTTGGTAACCCACGCTTTTCTATTTGCTTTCCATATTACAGGTAAATTCATTTTTATGTTACCTTTTAATGCCCTCGGATTTTCTGAATGGTAAACTAATAACAATTTTAATTTATAATCGCCAGAGGCATTTGATCCAAAGAGTAACGTTAAACGGTCTTTGGCTGCTTTGAACCCAGCAGCTGATTTTTCTTCAATAGAAATGAAGCTTTTTGTTGGTAGCCGTTTCCAGAACAAACCGCTTTCGTCAACACTGAACACCAAATTTGGTGGAAAATTTTCACGTTCAATTATTTCCTTTAGTTTTTCTGGAAACTTATTTGCAGCTTCTCCTGTTAATTTTACACTATGAATCCTGGCCCGTTAATTTCTCGAACCAACCACGAGAAGCCCCCAAAGGTTTCCGTAATTTCTTCAGTTTGCTTAGATTTCAGGTGATTAAAGTGGAATTTTTTTTTATGTTAAATGGGGCTTGAAATTGCCGACTTCATTATAGCGAAGCTTCGTTATCAGAGGTAACGTTAACAGAGGTATGCCTGTACAACTCCACTTCATGGCTTTTTTTCAACAGTGACCTGTAATTGTTAAGTAATTCTGCCTGTCTCCTACTCTTAATATCATTAGTGCCAACGTTTACAATATCACTTTTTGTGCCCTTAAAAGATGATATCTGCTCTACAATGTCATCAACCCTTGCCCCTGGCAGACATACCCTGGTATGTCTGCCAGGTATATATGATGTCTGCCTGGTATGTATGATGCAAAAAAGCAAGCTTATACGGCATCTTCCCTTGAGTCCAAGGAAGCTTTCATAATTATGGCTAAGGGTTTGCTGCCTCCTTTAATATAACTGGATAGTTCCCATACACCCTATGTGCCTTTCTTATGTTTAACTTCAATTATAGCTCCTTCACTTTGCTCTCAGTTATTACAAATCATTTATCTTCCTCCCAGATTTTGATAAACTTTTGGCATTCTCCTCCCTGAATAATTTCTCATATATGAATGTAGATGCGAAATACCAATTCAATTTGTCAGCTACCTGAGCAGGATCATCAACAGTTGAATCATCGATATCAAGTGGACCAATCTGATTCATCCTCTTCCTTCTAGAGTTTACATAAGTAAAAAAACATCTTTGCCGTTTTTCTTTGTATCCTTTACCAAAGATTTCTCATCTGCCTTTGCCTGCTTAACCTCCTTTATTACTTGATTACAGACTGGCTTATATCTACCATAGGCTTCAGTGTCACCTGATAATTTATGTGCATCCCATGCATTTTCCTTCTCTGCCATGAGTCTCATTAATTCATCTGACATCCATTTACGTCTAAACCTTAAACATTATTTCTTAGTTGGTATGAAAAGCCTAGTAGCTTCCTAGATTAATTCTTTGAATGCTTCCCATTAAAATTGCTGTTGGTAACATCATTAGTTGGTCCCACTTTATAGAATTTTAAAACTGTCTCAGACTACCATAGTCACCTTTACGAAAGCAAAAACCCTTCCTTTTACCCCTGATGGTAGTTACATATTTGAGTAAATCCTACATCAATACACAGTGATCACTGCCACCTAGTGGTTCCTTATTTACTACTGCCCTTGTAAGAAACATTCAGAAGATTGGACTGATTGCAGAAAGGAGTCATTGTGAATCAAGAGTACCTAAACCATTTACTATTTGAAGATGACATTGTGATCATAAGCCATGATCTTGAAGAATTAGAGGACAATCTTAATCAGTTATGCAGAATTAATAAGGTTTTCAGACTAAAGATGAATATGGTTAAAACAAAAGTTTTAAGCATATTCATATACCACAGGAAGAGATGTAATCATTGAAGGAGCAGAAATTGAAAAGGTGGATTTGTACACTTACCTTGGTCATTATCTATAATAATGATAAATGGCTGGAAGTCAAGAGAAGAATAAATTTTGGATGGATAGCATTCAGGAAATATAGTCACTGAGGTGCAGTATCTGAATTTGTTTGAAATGTAAAATAATGAACCAATGTTGTGCACTCACCAAAAGAATGGAAGAGAAGCTGAAAACTACACAGTGAAGAATGGAATGAATTATATTAATAATCAGAGTGTTGGATAAAAAGAGAAACAGATTAGGAAGCAAACTCCAGTAAAGAGTATTCTTATCAAAACTAAAGAACTGAAATCGACATAGGTAGGACACATAGCTGGAAGACATGAAAGATGGACTAAGAATATAACAGATTGGAACCCAAGAGGAGCTAAAAGAAAACCTGGACGACCACAACAGAGATGGACAGATGAAATTCAAGTATTTGCGGGCTGGTTATTATGACATTTGTGGGCTGGTCATAAATGGATGGTCATTGCACAAAACAGAAGCAACTGGAAAGTTTCTGGAGAGGCCTTCATCCTGCAGTGGTTTGAAAATGGCTAATTATGATGGTTTTCCTTTATCACGACAAGTGGTCATACATTTAGGTCTAAATTGTTGTCAGATGAACTAATGAGACTCTTGGCACAGAAGAAAAATGCTTGGGATGCATATAAATAATCAGGTGACACAGAAGCCCATGACAGATATAAGCTATTTTGTGATCAAGTCACAAAGGAGATTAGGCAAGCAAAGGTACATTATGAGAAATATTTGGCACAGGATGCTAAGAAAAACAGCAAGGACTTCTTTATTTATATAAACTCTAGAAGGAAGGGAATGAATCAGATTATTCCACTTGATATTGATTGTTCGACTGTTGATGATCCTGCTCAGATAGCTGACAAACCGAATGAGTATTTTGCATCTACGTTCATACATGAGGAGTTATTCAGGGAGGAGATTGAGTATTTTGCATCTACATTCATACATGAGGAGTTATTCAGGGAGGAGATTGCTAGAAGTTTATCAAACTCTGAGAGGGAGCTAAATGATTTGTAATAACTGAGAGCAAAGTGGAGGAGATATAGTTGAAGTTAAACATAAGAAAGGCACCTGTGGTGGATGGGATCTATCCAATTATGTTGAAGGAGGTTGCAAAGGAAGTGAGCAAACGTTTGGCCATAATAATGAGAGCTTCCTTGGACTCAAGGGAGGTCTCTACGGGCTGGAGTTGTGCAGATGTATCCCTAATTCACAAAGAGGAATCTGATGGTGACTTGATTAATTTCAGACCAGTTAGTTTAACTTCTGTTCCAGGGAAAATAATGGAGTCACCGGTTAAAGATGCATTGCAGGATCATTTAGACAAGACTGCAGTAATAATTCAGAACACAGCATGAGTTTGTTAAGGGAAAGTCTTGTCTGATAAATTTGATTGGATACTATGATGTGGTTACAAAGGAACTGGATGAAAAAAATAATTTTTATATCATATACTTGGATTTCAGGAAAGCTTTTGATGCTGTTGCACATGGAAGACCACTATACAAATTGGAGCAGTATGGTATTAAGGGCAAGTTGTTACAATGGATAAAAGGGTGATTGAGTGGGAGACGATGGAGAGTGGTAATCAATGGACACTGCTCTACGTGGACTGATGTTATTAGTGGAGTCCCCCAGTTTTCGGTGTTGGGCCCGCTGTTGTTTTGTATATTTATCAATGATATTGATGAAGGTATATCAGGCTTGATATCCAAGTATGCAGATGATACAAAGGTTGGCAGGGTTGTTAATCACAGTAATGGCAGTGGGTTGAGAAGTGGCAACTGAACTTTAACATTGACAAATGCAAAGTACTGCATATGGGTAGAAGTAACCCCAGAGAAACTTACCAGCTGTGTGGTAGAAAATGAAAAAGACCTAGGAGTAATTGTGCAGTCAGATACGAAGTTTTCTGAGTAATGCAGACAGGCTGCCATAGTAGGCCATGGGGTATTGTCAATGGTATACAGGTTATTTGCTAGTAGGGAAAAGGAGGTGATTACTGCATATGAGTTTGGAGGCCTTATTTTAGGAAGGATGTAGAGTTGCTTGAGCATGTATAGAGAAGGGGGACAAGATTGGTGAGGGGAAAGGAGTCCTCTTACTTGAAGGCATAAGTTCTGCAAATTGCAGCAATTGGAGATAGGTATCTGCGAGATGATCTGATTGAGGTGTTTAAGGTCTTGAATGGGTTGAGCCAACTGAATTCTGATGGGATTCTTCTGCTTGCTCAGATTATGAACCTGAGGGGGCATAAATTCAAATTGAGGAAAGACAGTTGTAGAATAGATGTTTGTTTGGAACTGGATAAACCTTTAAAGAGGGAATGGATGTGTGAAATTGTTTATTTTTATTTTTTTTTGCTGCTGCTACATAAACTCATACATTTGCTTTCTTGCATCACATGCTGCTGCTACTACTATGTTTTTTTGCAGAACTAAATCATTCACATTTTGCCATAAATTTCCGCTATTTCTGTTTACATGGGCCCAGTAATTGAATATCCGAGTGACTGGCATTTTAGACAGTTTCAAAAAAAAAAAATTTCAAAATTAAGTTTTATAAACTAGCAGAATGTTTTTTTTTTTTTTAATTTATTTTTTATTACGTTTTTATGCAGCCTTTCTACATGGTACTGATGTCCACTTTTTTTCTTTGGTGGCATGTCTAAAATTAATTGGGCTCTTGTTGTTTTATTTAAATTATAAATCACAATATTCACTATACCTGTTTATATAGCAAGCACAAAAACACTGTGCACACATTGTTTATAACTTCTAACGTATTCAGTATTGTAGAATGTACATAAGTAGTTAATAGCAAACTACTATCATTCGAGCATGTACTGAAGCGATTGCCTGATTGATCCTTTCAAAGTTACGTTTTGGACAGCAAATAAATCTATGCTGCTGTGCAGTATGTACTCAGATTTACGTATGCATTCAGGCTTGAATCTCCCTCTGAAAACACTCCATTTGGCAAAAATAAATTTTCACTCTGACCTTTGCTCTTATCCTGATGCAACATCTATGGGTGCCATTTCGTCAGGTTACTTCGGGTGTCGAAATAGCTTGGCACAGAACTGATGTGGCCTGTCAGTGGCACCCTTCTGATACTGGCACCTTTGGCACCTGCCCCAATGCTAAGGCATTCCTATGCTACTTCAGCATTGATGCCAAATTTGAATGAGCTGACTTGATGTTCTTCCTCTCTTGTGAAATTCTGTTAGTCACATTGATGGAAATATCCAGGATTGTGGTAGGAATTCCTTTGTATAGGCAGTGGAAAAGCTCGTAACTGATGACTTCAAGATTGAGGGTGAGGGCTCCCACCAAGACCTGTAGAGCTGGGGTGCTGATGGTGCAGCACATGCAGGATAATGTGAGCAGCATGGTTTTTTTTATAGACTGGGAGATGGACACCTGCTCATCTTTAATATAAGACACTATATGGCCTTCTGTGACTTTGCCCAAAAGTCTGAGTTGAGGAGGGGTAGCAAGGTTATGACTCCCCACTTAGAAAATCACAACTACCTGGACTGTGACAATTCCCAATATAGACAAACCTAAATAAGACTGGCCTCTCAGAATGTTTCCCACCCAGATAGAATATCTATGATAGCAACTGTATATATGTTAAAGATAACTTATATGTTTGCGAATCAGTAAGCAAAATGTGTGTAATGTGTAACATGTTTTTGGGTACACAAGGGTAAGCATACTCTTGCTATGTTCAACTGGAATATAGCTAGAGAAAGCTTACTCCATTGGTAGTCCGCTGGTATCTCAGTCAAGCAAACTCTACTGGTAGTTCTCTATCATTGCTGCCATGGTGGACACAAGCTTGTGAATGAATACAAGATTAGAATGAATGTCCATATTTGCTAGAGCTCTGAGGCGCCTCCGTAGCCAGGTGGGAAGGAGCAGCAGTGCGAAGCACACGCTTCTTGATTAGACCGGGGTTCGAGCCCGTCACCACCAAATACGGAGGATGCGGAAAAAGTCAGGGAATGACCACCGCATATCCCGGAGCAATGTGGCCTTAGTTGCTAATGCTCCTAAAAACCAAATAACAAACAAACAAGCTAGAGCTCTGTCATGAAATGAGAAATGCAAGGGATAAGAGAATGTCCTTGATTAGCTTGAGCTCTGTTGTGTTTGCCACGGCTAACTAGCTTAAATGAAATAGTAAGAACGTATGAATGTATATGGTTACCCCTTTGTTGAATGAATGTGAATGACTGCAATGATTGGTATATATCCCTGTTATGTGTGAAACGAATACCAGTGAACATGAATTTATCTGGGCAGAAACGTGTGTGCACTTAACCTGCAAAAAAAAAATCGTATTCAGAGTGCTCTGCCAAGTGAATAGGATTGTGTGACTTATAGGCAAATTAGAACTTTAAGTTAATTGTCTGAAGGTGCACTCTGTATATACATCAAAGGAAAAAAAATTAACTTAAATTCTGCAGGTTAAGATGTTCCTAAAATGTGGTATAAATGGCTGTGCATGACCATCCATTTATACCACAGTCATGTGCATAAACTGTGTGATGACTAAATAAATGCTCGTGGTTGGCTACATACAAAAAAAATGTTAATAAAAAGTAAAAAAAGTAGTAATAACATGCTTGTTAACATGTATATAGGGGAATACTGCTCTGTCAGAGTGCAAGGTGATTAATGGCACAAGATAAATGTGAGAGAGGAAGTCATTGTAACTGCCAAATTGTTGTGGTCCCTAAATATGTCAAAAAAAAAACCAAATTGTTCTGTTTATATGCTTGCATGATAAGTGAGTGAATGGCTAGTATACATGCAGTGTGTGTGTGTGTGTGTGTGTGTGTGTGTGTGTGTGTGTGTGTGTGTGTGTGTGTGTGTGTGTGTTCTCTGACGGGACGGGGATCCTCTGCGACTTGACTTCTGCTGTGAGATAACTTAACATGAAGCCTGCATGCTCACTGACACTATGCTGCTCTCCTTGGTGGTATGCAGCGTGATGTGGGGTCTGCTGACACTGGCTGCAGATCCCATTTCAATTGCAATATACTTGATAACCATAGTGGCAATCTCCCCTCCCCTTCCCTTTATAAGGTTCCTGACCATGACTTTATTTTAGTTTGACTATTCATGATATGTTCAGTAGATAAAGTGTGTGGGCAGCATGGGGGGGGGAAACGTATGAATTAATGAAATTTTTGGATGTGGCATACGTACATCAAGAATATACTGAGATGTTTGACATAATGTGGCCTTGATAGTGCCTCCTGCATGCACATTACTCAGCACCCTTCAGTCCCTAGCTGGCAGAGTCAAAAGAGTAAAATTATATACTAGCTTATCTGGATGTCCCTAAAGAGTTAACTACAGGTTTGCTGAATGGACTATTGGCTGGCCTGTGAAAACTTTGTTGTGCCCTTGAAATGCAAAAATATGGATCTTGCCATGATGCTCATCATAAACTTCAGAAGACCCCCTCATATTGCATGAAGAAGAGGTGGATGGGGATTATGGAGCTTTGCTCTGGAGGCTAAACATGGGCTTCCAATTTGCCTCCGTTAAGCAAAGTATTGTTATTGTGTTTGATTATCAGAGTTGTCTGCTACCTAGTATTCCTGGTGATACAGAGGACTTCATTCCTCTGCCTGAAACACTGCAGAGGGAGGAGATATACCCAGGGTTACTGATAGCCCCACCATTGTGAAGGTAAGTAGATTTGGTTGTTACAAATGATTCCAAAATTAGTCCACTTATTGTAACTGATATCCAGGACTCACTTGACTCACAAGTAACACTTGAATATTAGTTCCATCTGCATTTTAGACTCCCACCTAACAGCATTCTGTCATGCCTGGAAAAATGTCTGTGACAATCCTCAGGGGCCAAAAAGAGATCAAAGGGAAAAGCATAAATTGCAGATAAACATGTCATATTCATTATTGTGCATAAATTGTAACACCTGTTATAATATTCTTTATTATAGTAAACTCTATTATAATAATTGAAATTAAACTTATTGCAGTCTCAGTCATTATGTTTACATTAATAAATGAAGGGAAAAAAGGGCTGAATTGCATGTCTTTAATAACTCTCTAAACAGAAATTCAGAAGATGCATTAAAGGAAAATATTGTAAAAACTTAAATGAAACATATTTCATATTTATTGGTCAAATATCACATAATCCAAAAGGTCAAATATAGTTATGTTTACTCTTTTTCACTAGATCAATGTTTTTATAAGACTTGTTTTTCTGCTCTTAATTTATGTATGTATATTGCTCTTAATTTATGTATGTATGTATTAGGTAATGGTGGGTGAGTTGCCTGATGACTTTTTACGTGTGGTTCCTACCACTGATCAGGAGCATAGCATTGAAAATCAACAGCAGAGAAATACATTTAGACCTGGCAGTCACTATGGAAGACTCCTTATTACAGTCATGGAGGTAAATACGTGAATTAGTTTTCATCTTGTAAGTTTTTTGCAAGTGTTTTTAAATTTTATTAGGACATGATGTACAATTTTATTAATATGCTACAAGTTTCAGGGAAACATGGATATATAGAATAGGACCAGGGTATGTCTGCCAGGGCACTCAAGTTGATGACATAATGAGGTTATATTTTAAGGACACAAAAGGTGATATTGTTGTACACATTGGTACTAATGATAATGGGAATAGATCTGTGGATTTACTTAATAGGTATACGGCAATGTTAAGAAAAGTTACGTTAGGATTAAATTTGAAAGTGTCATAAATTCTGCCCAGACATGATATGATAGGAGGGAGTACGTGCAATCTTTGTCTATTACTTAGGTTCTGAAAAGGCTGTGCAAGGCTCATCCTGTTTTTACAGGAATAGCATACACTTAAACAGGAGTGCAGGAATATATGCTGATATTGTTGAGGCAGTGTTAGGTGGGTCAGTACCCCAGTAAAGTAACACTGAATTTAATAACATTTTAAAACAGTTTGTGAAACACATGATAGGTCAGAGATTGCATTTATGAAGTGAGCAGAACATTAACTTTTTTGGAATTGTGTGGGTAACTGAGAAATGAGTGGACCTCCGTTGATAATGCAAATCATTTGGGGAATTTATTCACAGCCAGATCAGGTGAAAACGTTCCACGATTTAGCAAGCATCAAAACAGGTGTCTTGCTATCAGTGACTTGAGTTGGTGGAACAGTGTGGACTATACTGTGAAACCTACTTTACATTTTGATTGAAAAACTAAAGATACAATATATTATGGCTAAATTTGCACCCCATTTTCTAAATAAAATGCCTCCAGTCCCTCTCCCCAACCTTCTGTACTCACCAGATTCAGCTCCATGATTTTTATTTTATCTGAGGTTAAAATTTAAAACTTGGAGGAGATCTAATGATGAGAGAGAGAGAGAGAGAGAGAGAGAGAGAGAGAGAGAGAGAGAGAGAGAGAGAGAGAGAGAGAGAGAGAGAGAGAGAGAGAGAGAGAGAACGAACGAGAGAGAACAAAATTTTAAAAAGGGCACTGCAAGAGATAATGAAACAAGGTGTTCCAGTATTACTTGACAATGTTTTTTACCTTATGGAGTGTTTACTTTGAAGGGGTTTTTGTGGAATAGCTGCTAAGTGAAACTTTTTTTAGTTTCTGTAGTACAGGAACTAGCTTCTTGAACACGCATATCACCTTAAAATGGGAATCAGAGTAAACAATTGGGGCAAATGAGATGGACACTGGCTGAATTTAAACCACAAAACTAGAATTGATTAGATATTCTGTATACACAGTGAAAATGTATCCAACTCTGTGAGTATAGTCTTGGACATTCCCCCCTCCCCTATTTTACTTTTAGCCACATGAAAACCAATACTTAGACCCCATCCAGATTTGATCATAGATGTCATAGTAGAAAAATTATTAATGTTGCTGGCAGATAATATGTCAAAAAATTATTGTAGATGCTTGCATTCTGAAAACTGTAGTCTTGATCTGCATTTTGCATAGGTATTATAGTTAAGTGTTAGTGTTTAATTTTAAATAACGAGTATATTCTGTTTTAGTTAATTGTTTGTTTTCTGTTTTAGTTAATTGTTTATATATTATATAATTTTTTTTAAAAATTCTTTTCAGGCCAACCTTGTAAAAAATTATTCCTTGACATCAATGGATCCATATGTAAAATTGAGAATTGGTCATAACGTATATGAGACACAGACCTCTTTTAGGGGTGGAAAACATCCAAAATGGCATAAAATTTTAAGTTGGTATGTGTTTTTTTTTTTTTTTAAATTTCATAAATGGAATTCATTTTTTTTTATCACTACAAAATTTAGTGTTATCCAGAAAAAAAATTTATTAGTTTAATTAGTTAGCATGTCCATTATGATATTGCTAATTTGTTGTTTTTCTTGCTGGTGGGGGGATGTGCATTACCTGCATATGTATTCCTCCCACTTCCTGTTGCTTTTTAAAGTTTTTAAATATTATTAAGAGGGTTATATGATTTAATTTTACTTTTAAGAAGTTAGGGTGTAGGTTAGGAAGTATAGTTCATTGGAAATATTGAATTATTTTGCCAGAAGCTATTTATGTTACATAGAATTGGCTATATTTTCAAGAATTTTTGTAAAGTAGCATGCAGAAATGCACAGATTTATCATAATTTGGTGTATAAATTGGTCTCGCTTTTTAAAAATGGCATAATTTTAAGTTGGTATGTGTTTTTTTAATTTTTTTTTATTTCATAAATAAATGGTATTCATTTTGCTTTTTTTTTTTTGTAACACTAGAAAATTTAGTGTTATCCTGAAAAAAAAAATTAATAGGTTTAATTAGTTACCATGTCCATTATGATATTATTGTTCATTTGTTGTTTTTCTTGCTGCTTGTTTTGTGTGTGTGTTACCTGCATATGTACTCCTTCTTCCTGTTGTCCTTTAAAGTTTTTTTATATTATTAAGAGGGTTATATGATTAATTTTACTTTTAAGAAATTGGGGTGTAAATGTATAGTATATCATTGGAAATATTGAATTATTTTGCTAGAAGCTATTTTTCAAGCTATTCTTTTTATATTTTCAAGAATTTATTTGTAAAGTAGCCATGCAGAAATGTATAGATTTATCATATATTTTGGTGTATAAATTGGTCTTTTTTTTTACAGTTGTCTTGTGTACTGGTGTATTACAGTTAAATTTGCATTAAGAACTGCCTGCTTTTTAATTCAATTATTTTTGCTCTTTCTTTTAAAAGTTAACATTCACGTTTTTATTACACTGCACGGTAAACTGTAAATAATGTGGTAAGCATGAATATATGGTGTTCCATTATGTGGGCGGGAATTATGAAACCAAACCTATAGGCATAGATGACAGCATAGCATTGTACCTATTGATGCTCTGTATTCATGGGAGACTTTAATTATGTAACCAAATCATTCCTTAATGCCTGTAAGAATTTCCAGTACATTAGTTTTTGTGTAAATAGGCCCTGAGTATGGAACTGCATTTGCTAGAAATTGACAACCTTGAAAGTTTAAATTGAGCACTTGAAAAGTGAACCCAAAAACATAATTTATGACATTTTCCACAAACTGTTTTTGCCTGATGAAGAATGTGGATGATGCTTGGGTTTTAAAATGTGTGCAACAATGCATTTTTGTGAAAAAATATATATGTAGTAAATTGTAAATATAGGTATTAGCATTAGTTGAGGCATATGATGGAAGAAAGCAAGTTTATATAGCATCAGCCAAAAAAACCCCTTCCCATTTCACCGATCTGGTCACTCCAAATGTTTGTCTAGTTCAGCCTTAAATTTATTTAAGCTATCAACTTCCACGACAACAGATGGAAGTCTGTTCTAGCGATCAACTACCCACTGGCTAAAAGCAAACTTCTGCACATCTATTCTATAACTGTCTTTTCCTCGATTTGAATATACAAGGGGATAATCACCTCCTTCTCTCTGCTAGCAAAATTCCTATTCATTGACAAAACTCCATGACCTGCTCTCACAGCCCATCTGCACTGCTCAGAGAACTTCATATCTGACTGCACAATTACCCCCCAGGTCTTTTTTATTTTCTACCTCCCTGAGTGCAGTACCATACAGTTTGGTACGTTTTTCTTGGGTTACTGCTACCCATATGCAGTACTTTGCATTAAACGTTAATGTTAAACGTTAAACTTCAGTTGCCACTTCTCAGCCCATCTGCCTAACTTTTCTAGATCCTGTTGCAGTAGCATACTGTCTTTACTGTCATTAACACCCTACCAACCTTACTATCATCTCCAAACTTGGACATTAATCCTGATATATCATCATCAATATCATTGATAAATACACAAAACAACAATGGGCCCAGCACCGAACCCTGGGGGACTCCATTAATAACCTTAATAACAACTGCACTGCTCAGAGGTTTTCTGAGTAGTGCAGGTGGTCTGCAAGAGTAGCTCATGGTGTCTTGTCAATGATATACAGGAATTTTTCTAGCAGCAATAAGGAGGTGATTATCTACTTGTATAAGGAAATGGTCAGGCCATACTTTGTGTACTGTATACAGGTCTGGATGCCTCATTTTAAGAAGGATGTAGAGCTGCTGGAACGAGTGCAGAGAAGGGCAACAAGATTAGCGAAAGGAACAAAGGGTTGCTCTTACAAAGAAAGGCTTAAGTTATGAAAACTACAGTGTCTGGAGACTAGGCACCTGCGAGGTGATATGATTGAGGTGTATAAAACCTTGAATGGCTTGAGCATGCTCAATGCTGATGGGACCCTTCCTCTTGCTCAGAATAATGCCTGAGAGGGCATAAATTCAAATCGAGGAAAGACTATTGTAGGACTGATGTGCAGAAGTTTGCCTTTAGCCAGCGGGTGGTTGATTGATGGAACAAACTTCCACCTGTTGTAGTAGTTGATAGCTTAAACAGATTCAAGGCAGAACTAGACAAACATTTGGAGCGATGAAATGAGAAGGGTGTTTTTTTTTTTTTTTTAACTGATGCTAAATAAGCTTGCTTTCTTGCATCATGTGCCTATGCTAATGCTAACATTAGTCCATGTAGAGCAGTGTCCATTTATTACCACTCTCTGCAGTCTCCCACTCAACCATTCCTTTTTACATTGCAGTAGCTTGCTCTTAATGCCATACTGCTTCAATTTGTACAGCAGTCTTCCATGTGCGACACTATCAAAAGCTCTCCTGAAATCCAAGTATATGATATTAAAATTATTTTTTGCATCCAGTTCTTTTGTGACCACATCGTAGTATCCGTTCAGATTGGTCGGAACAAACCCATGCTGTCTGAACTATTACTGCAGTCTTGTCTAGGTGATCCTGTATCACCTCTTTAGCCAGTGACACTATTATTTTCCCTGGAACAGGAGTTAAAGTAACAGGTCTATAATTATTTGTCACCCTTTGCACCCCTTTTGTAAATTGGGGATACATTCGAACATCTCCAGTTTAAGAGGACCTCCCCTGACTCTAAGAATGCTCTCATAATTATGGCTAATGGTTTGCTTACTTCCCTTGCTATCCCCTTCAATATAATTGGATAGATTCCATCTGCTCCCGGTGCCTTTTTTATGTTTAACTTCGACAGTTTCTTCTCCACTTTACTCTCAGGTATTACAAAATCACTTAGCTCCCTGTTAGTTTGATAAACTTCTGGCATTCCCCTCCTTGAATAACTCCTCATGTGTGAATGTATATGCAAAATGCTCATTCAGCTTATCAGTTACTTGAGCAGGATCATCAATAGTCAAAATATCTATGTTAAGTGGGCCAATCTGATTCATCCCCTTCCTTCTAGAATTTACATAAGTAAAGAACTCTTTGCTGTTTTTCTTTGCATCCTTTGCCAGAGATTTCTCGTAATCTGCCTTCGCCTGGCTAACCTCCTTTGTGACTTGATTACAGACCAGCTTATATCTGTCATAGGCTTCTGTGTCGCCTGATAATTTATATGCATCCCATGCATTTTTCTTCTCTTCCACGAGCCTCATTAATTTATCTGATATCCATTTAGTCCTGAACCTTGAACAGTATTTCGTAGTGGGTATGAAAAGCTTAATAGCTTCCAAGATTAAGTCCAATTTTGAATTCGCCATTGGCATCATCAGTTGATCTCAATGTATAGAATTTTTAAAAACTTTGAGACCACTTTAGTCACCTTTACTTACTATTATTTGTCTTTTTAACAATATGCCTTTAATTCAAGTTTATTTTATTCTCTATGTATAAGTCAACCTTAAAATTTAGCTTTTTTTTTTTTTTTTTAGTGCTTCAGTGGTCCATTTGTACATATGTAATTTTACCTTACATATAATTTACATATTGGTTCACACATAATTGCCCTTCAACCTCTTATTAATTAAATGAAAAGTCGAAAAAACTTTTAATTTAATTAATAAGTTATATCAGACTCAAGCGTTTAGGGCATAAGCCTCAAGCTATGAAGGAGTCTAGACTATGTATAAATATAGTGCAAATGCATCAGAAATACATAGCTATATCTGAATAAATCAGAATATTGGTAAAGCGGCATCGTTTTAAGTTATATCTCATATTGTGAATACCTTCACAACGAGTTGCCATGATATTGCACTACTTCGAATAAGTAACGCTTCACCTGAGGAGAAGACTATATAACTTAAAACGATGCCGCTTTACCAATATTCTGATTTATTCAGATATAGCTATGTATTTCTGATGCATTTGCACTATATTTATACATAGTCTAGACTCCTTCATAGCTTGAGGCTTATGCCCTAAACGCTTGAGTCTAAATACATGATACACCATCAGGCATCTCTCATATTGTGGAGTTATACTTCATAACTGTTTTGCCATCATTGCATCACTCGGGTACCTACCCACCCACCGAAGAAGGGCCAAATAGCCCTGAAATGGTGCCGTCTGGGTGGTGGTATCCATCTGAGAATAAGTAACATTAGTCTTCTCCTCAGGTGAAGCGTTACTTATTCGAAGTAGTGCAATATCATGGCAACTCGTTGTGAAGATATTCACAATATGAGATATAACTTAAAACGATGCCGCTTTACCAATATTCTGATTTATTCAGATATAGCTATGTATTTCTGATGCATTTGCACTATATTTATACATAGTCTAAGTTATATCATTCTTTCTTATATGAAATGTTAAGGAAACAATAAGTAAATCTCTTTAAAGTAGAAGTAACATTCATTGGCTCAGTGAGTCCACTCTAGTGTGTGTGTGTGTGTGTGTGTTTGAGAGAGAGATCTCACACATGAAAGGTATTGAACCTGTAGTACTTAGGTACAGTATATGGATGTGAAGATTGAGAAGACTGAAGATACTTGTTAACATTAAACTTACATTTCTGTAGATTGTAGTTTTCAGAAAATACACCTGGAGGAAGGTTGTTTTAGAAACCAGAAGTTGAAGGGATAAATGAGGTTGAAGAAAAGTTGTTGGTTCTGTGAGTTCGAATTTGAACAATAAATGGATTCCAACTGGTTGCAGCACATGTTTGAACTGGTTTGGAAGAGTCGGAGAATTAGAGCCACCAATTCAGAACAGCGCCTGTAAAAGTATATATAGAAAAGTCATCCAGTGGAAACAGAACATCGATGAGACAGAATGAGGAAACTTTGTAAGAGACAGGTCATTAATTAATCTCACTGTTCTCTTTTGGTGAAGTCTGAAAGCTTGGGAGAAATTTTTCACGTTAAGGGGGATTTAAGATTTGTACAGACAAATTTAATGCTGAGAGCAAAAAAAAAAAAAAAAATAATTAAAACCCAGTTTTTTAGATGCAAAGGATGCAAGTATTTGTGATATACTTTTATCATATACTTTGTGATATATTTTATCAGCAAAAGAGATTATAAGTCGGGGTAATCCCTAATAGAGATATGTGATCTTGTCTAGAGAACTGAGTGTCATTGAAGATAAGAATAGGAGCAATAGGCTTCTATTTGCAAGATTTAAGACAAGGCCTAAATTTTAGAAGGATTGAAATTAACCAAGTTATCTCTGCACCACTGGAGAATTACCAGATGATCAGCATTTAAAGAATTGGTGGTGGATATTTTAGACGGTGAAGCTTGTTTGTGCAGGGCAAGGTTTCTCAAACTGAAGGTGGAATGCAATGTGCTATTATCAGCAAAACTACAGATACGATATTTGACTTCCCCACTAATGATAGAAGACCATCATTAGTGGAGAAGGAAGTTAGAAGAGACAGAACCATTTACTATTGCTTGCAGAAAGTGGACAGAGAGAACTGGATACTCAATTCCAAACTAGCTCTCATGTTATTATAAACCTTAAGATGGGAGAATTTTTAAAAGAGAATTTTTAAAATAATCAGAAGGTAGAAATATCAAGAGCTTTAGTTTCACCAAACTTTCTCATCAAATTTTTCCAATGATGAGTAACATAAGCCAGTGTATCACCAGTAGATTGGCAGTGTTGGAATCCATATTGGAGATCATTAATCAGATGGGAAGTTTCAAGATAGTTTGAGTGGCAGATGATGAATTTCTCCATTATTTTGGAAAGAGTAGAGGTAATTACAATAGGGTGATAATTGGATGGGAGATATTTGTTACCCTTTTTAGGTACTGGCTGCTTATGAGAAGATTTCCAAGCAGGAGGAAAAATAGCAGAGGAATAGGATAATGTGAAAAGGCAACACAGAACAGGAATAATCCCCGGAGTGCAGGTTTTGAGAACAAGTGGAGAAATTCCATCAGAACCTGGAACTTTCTTGGCATCAAGATTGTTCAAAATTCTTCTGAGGTTCTTTTGATGGAAGACCACAAGGGCATTGAGTGGAGTGAACTGGGAATGGTTGGAGGTGTTTTACCAAGATCATCAATACAAGAAGAAAAGTAGGATCCTATTAAGTCAGCTTTAGCTGAGGATGCACTAGAACCGTCAGCTTTTAAGAGAGATGGAGTATAGATGGACAGAAATTGTGACCAGTAGCTTTGGTAAAGAGTTTGTTTGTTTGTTATTTGGTTTTTAGGAGCATTAGCAACTAAGGCCATATTGCTCCGGGGATATGCGGTGGTCATTCCCTGACCTGTCCGCATCCTTCGTATTTGGTGGTGACGGGCTCGAACCCCGTTCTAATCAAGAAGCGTATGCTATGCACTACTGCTCCTTCCCACCTGGCTAGGGAGACGCCTTTTGGTAAAGAGACCAGAATGCTCTACTACTGGTTTGGATAAGAAGCAAGTTTTTTTACTCTTAACCTGTTAAAATTTAGTTTGGACTGATTAATAATTGCTTCGCAATTATTGCAGACTTCAGTATTTAGGGGGGACAAAGAATTTATTTTGGAATTGTAAAAATATCAATATAAAATGAACCAGATTTGTATGCAAACCGATTGCTATATGCAACATTTTATCTTGAACAGGTTTAGCCCATTTTATTGGAAAACCAAGCTTTAGATAAAAGATAACATTTTAAGGTGGAGTGTGGAATAATGGATTTCATTCCTATAAGAATAATTTCACTGACCTGATCTGAGCAAGTGTTGACATCAAAAGATTTATAACAGTAATCCAACCAAGAAAAAGAATAGAAATCATTTCCTCCTATTTTGCATTCCTGTAATGTCAAACAGTGCAAGGCTGGGAATGACCACGAGAGAACAGTTCCATTGGAGGATAGACCATCATCAAGTTGTGATCTGAGTTGCCTAGAGGACCATCCACTATTGTGAAGGTGCAAGCTGAGGATTTGGTTGTTGCAGAATTGACTGAACTGGTCTGAAAATTCAGTACACTTGACTCATGAACATCACCTGAATATCAATTTCATTAGTTGTTTTAGCCTCCTGGCTAGCAAGCCCTAGCTTGTCATACTTAGACCTGTCATACTCTGAGTATGTGTGTGTGTGACAAACCTCAGGGATTGTTTTCCACTAAAAAACTAATTACTTTACAATTTTGGTTGTATTATACAAAACCCATTCTTAAAGAAAATCTTAATAAAATTGCTACCTGAAAATGTCTTTATATATTTGAGATATATAAAGGCATTTTCAGCTCATGTGAAAAGCTGGAAGAGCAAGGGAGACAGCAGTCAAGAAGTTATATGGTTAGCCAAAAATACTATAAAGGGATAAACAACCCCAGGAAAGGATGTTCATATCACCCTAACAATTGTCTCTGCAGTTCGTGAGGCCAAACACTGGTTGTTATTGAATGCATGTATTAAATAAAAGGGGACAGGTGTTTTCAGTTGATATTGACCTCTGCAGGGCCCATTCCCAAAATACATTCAGCTGTTTGACCCTATTCAGGTCCAACAGTTTAATGTGTGTTGGGAATTCTGCTTGCTTAGAGTTCACATCCCATCAACGAATGGAAACATCTACTGATCTGCTGATTGTAGTGCTTAAACCTTCCATGGCCATGCCCTACTTATGCATTTTAGATAAATTTGCAGTACCTACACTGAAAATTCTATGGGAATGTATCCAGCATGATGATGTGTCAATTCACAAACATGTAATCAGTCACCTTGTCTGAAGAAAATTATTTTATTTATTTTTTAAACTGTTTGTATTTTCATTGACTAATATTTTAAGACAAATTTGCAGTAGATTTTTGATTTCATTATTTTTCCTAAACTGTTTATTCTTGTTAAAAAGAAATTAAAAACTAATATTTGTCTGTATTGAACAGTATTTAAACATGGAAAGGTGTGAATACTATTTAATATGTAAAAACTAACTAATTTTTTCCTTCTATTTTCAGTTATTTACCCGTTGGAGTAAAGAATGTTGTTTTGGAAGTGTTTGATGAGGTACAGATAATTTTGACCATTGTTGCCAAAAGAATGTACAACATATCTTTGCTATAAACAATAATTTTAAAATATAAATAAATAATACTATAGAAGTGGAATAACTTTATTTACTTAATAAACTCCTCAGACCGTTTGGTCATCCCTGAGTATAAACAGAATTTATTTATTAATGGAACAGATGTGTAAAATGAATTCATATCTTGCGGTAGCATTTCTTTTTCATCAGTCTTCAAGACTATTATGAAAAAGAAGACAACATTTGTCTAATTATAATAAAATGGGTTCTTTTTTAAAAAAAAAATATTTGGTTATCAATATTTCAATTCTTTCAGTGTAGTGAATAAGATAAGCTTCTTTCTCAAGTTTACTTTTTTTTTTATGAAAACCCCAAACATGATAGGTATTAGAACCTATAGTACTTAGTACCGTGCTTGGGTTGGAGATTGAGAAGATGAAAGAAAATATTTGTTGACATTAGACTTGAACTTCTGTAGACCGTAATTTTCAGGAAATATGCACGAAGGAAGGTTGTTCCAGAAAATGGCAGTTGAATAAATAAACGAGGAAGATGAAAAGTTGGTTCTGTGAGTTTGAAGTTGGACAGTAAATGGTTGGTGGCGGCACGTGTTCGGACTGTTTTGAAAGAGAGCAGGAATTATAGAAGCCAATTCAGAAGAACAGTGCCCATGGAAGTATCTGTAGAAAAGGCATGCAGCAGAAACAGTACATCTATGACACAGCGAGTGGAGAGACTCCGTTAGAGAGGAGAGAAGTCTGAGAGAGGTTTTGGGGGCACAGCCCCAGATGTGGGAACAATATTCCATGGTAGGGTGTATTTGCAATTTGTACAGAGTGAACAGCTGTTTGGAAAAAAAGTAATGCCAAGAGCGAAAGAGAAAACCAAGTTTTTTAGATGCAGAGGAAGCAATATTTGTAATGTGCTTATGCCAAGAGAGATTAGAAGTCAGGGTAATCCCCAAAAGTGATATATCATTTTGCCTAGATATCAGAGTGTCACCAAAGATAAGCATAGGAGCAGAAAAACCCTTTTTGCAAGATATAAAAAAATCTCTGCATCTAAAAAACTTGGTTTTCTCTTTTGCTCTTGGCGTTACTTTTTTTCCAAACAAGACAAGACTGAGTTTTAGAAGGATTGAAATCAACTAAGTTGTCTTTGCCACACTGGAGATCGGAGATTGATTTAAAGAATTGGTAGTGGATATTTGAGAAGTTGAAGCTGATTGAGCAGGGCAAGGTTTCTCAAAATGGAAAGTGGAATGTAATGTGCTATCATCGGCAAAACTATGGATAGAATTTTCAGTCAATGGAAGAAGGTCATTAATATACAAAAGGAAAAGAGTGGGGGAAAGAACTGAACCTTGGGGGACACCAGCATTAGTGGAGAAGTTAGAAGACAGTCATCTACCCTCACCCTCAGTGAGCAATTATAGAGAAAACTGGATAACCAATTACAAAAAACAGTTGGCAAACCATAAGATGGAAGCGTGTTTAGAAGACCTTTATGCCAAACACGATTGAAAGCCTTTGAGATGTCAAGAGCAACTGTTTGTGTTTCACCGAACTTCCATAACTGGGTAACATAAGCCAGAATATCATTAGTGGATCGACACTGACGGAATCCATACTGGCGATAGTTGATCAGACGGAGGGTTTCTAGGTAGTTTAAGAGTTGGCGGTTAATTTATTTCTCCATTGCTTTAGAAAGAGTAGAAGTAATTGGATGGGAGGGATTTGTCACCCTTTTTAGGAACTGGCTGGATATTAGCAAATTTCCAAGCAGAAGGAAAAACACCTTTGGAATAAGAAAGTGAAAAAAAGCAGCAAAAAATAGGAGTAAGTTCAGGAGCACAGGTTTTGAGAACAAGTGGAGAAATACCATCAGGACCTTGAGGTTTCTTAGCATCAAGATTTGTCAAAATCCTTCTGACATCCTTTTGATGGAAGACCACAGGAGGCATTGAATGGAGCATAGTGGGAGGTGTACCAAGATCATTAGTACATGAGTTGGAAGAAAAATGGAATGCTAGCAGGTCAGCTTTATCTTTGGCTGAAGTGAGAACAGAACCATCTGGTTTTGACAGAGGTGGGAGCAGAGATGGGCAAAAGTTGCAGCCAATAGCTTTGGCAAGAGACCAGAATGCTTGGCTACCATTAGGCAAGAAGCAAGTTTTCTATCTTTTGATTGATTAATAACTGCTTTGCAATTGTGAGCTTTGGTGTAGGCAGAAAATGAAACTGAAGAATGGAAACAAGCCAATTACGATATGCAACGTTCTTCTCTTAAACAGCCTTAGCACATTTATTGGAAAACCAAGGTTTAGATAAAGGACGAGATTTTAAAGTCAAGTGTGGAATAAAGGATTCCATTGCTACAAGAATAATTTCACTGACACGATCTGAGCAAACATTGACATCAGAAGTTTTGAAACAGTAATCCGACCAAGGAAAAGAAGAAAAGAAATCTTGTAAGTCATCCCATTTTGCATTCTTGTAATGCCAAACAATACAAGGTTGGTAATAGTCATGAGATAAAGGTTCCATTGGAGAAGAGACAATCACCAAGTTGTGATCTGACGTGCCTAAAGGACCACTCACTTCGACTGTGTACTTAGAAGGGTTGTTTGTGAGAAAAGATCAAGCTTGTTGGCTAGGATTGTCCGTGATTCTTGTAGGTAAATGAACAATCTGTGCAAGTTCATTAGTAATTGCAAAAGCCTCAGCATCTCGACTAGCTGGAGTTGTGAACATTAAAATCACCAAGGAAATTACCTTACTTTTAGGAATGTTGGACTGGAGAAAGTCAAGTTGCAAAGAGATGAAGTCAGAGCTTCAAGTGATTAGTGGAGTTGAGAGAGCAGTAGAGACAACAGATGAATTTGACACAATGAGGTAGAGAGATTTTAAGCTAGAGAAGATCGAAAAGAGGAGATTCCAAATTACCAAATCTCTGACAGGGAATATTGGAACAGACAAGTACCATCTTTGAGCTGAAAGGAATCATACAGTGAATAATTTGGGCAAATGAGATGAGCAGTAGTTGAATCAACCAATAACTGAGATTCTCTCAGAAAGAGTACTTGGGGTTTGGCAGACTGCAAGTGGAAATGGACATTGTTGAGGTTAGAACTGAGACTACGTATATTTGTGAAATGAACTAGGAAGTGTTTTTGTTTTGGAGGTTTAGATCTTTTTGCAGATAAGCTTACTCTATTAGTTTGACAATTCATGGTGTATTTAATAGTAAGAAAAAGTGGGGGGGGGACATTCTGTATGAAGTAATGAAATTTTTGGATATAGCGTACACATGGTAAGAATATACCCAGATCCTTGATGTAACGTGGCTTTGACAATGTCTCCCGCATACACACTACTCGGACTCCCTCCAGTCACTATTTGGCAGAGTAGAGGTAGCAAGATTATACACTAGCTGATCCGGTGCCTCCTAAAGAGTTACAGATATGATTGGTCCGGTGTGCTAACTAGCGGCCGGCCTGTGAACACTGTTTTAGAGCTGTACCCTCGAAATGTAAGGAAGATTGGATCTCGTCATGATGTTCATTGTAACCTCAAAAGTCATCAGTTCGCTTCTTTAATGTAATTAATAAGACAAGTTAAATCGGTGTTTTAAGGTGGCAAATTGATATAGAAATCCCCCTCCCCCGTCAATATAGTGTAGGACCTTCCTCCACATCTGCAGAAAATTATGCGAATATAAGTGTTAATTAGATGGCACCCATTACTTGAGTCATGACAGACTTCTTTCAAGATCTACACTTAATTAGAAGAGGTGCAAATAAATGAGGATAGGAAGTTTATAGGCCTAATGACTACGAATATAACAAACTGCTGTACAGAGAAGTATACTGTATCACTTTTCTGTATAGCAAATCAGAATGTCTGTCTCAAAATTGGGTTTTAACTCTCTAGATATTGAGTTGAAACTTGTGGGTTGGTCACTCACATACTAGCAAGGCTTTTGTTGGGTGACTGTTTTATTGGTGACCATTTTGTACAGCAGCATGTTAGAGAGAAGCAACAAAGAAAGCAGGTAATCAGCAGCTTTGTTGCAGATAAAAGAACCACTATGTGACAGTGATCACAGTCTATAGACTGGGATCTACCTAAATATGTAACTATCATCAAGGGTAAAGGAAGGACTTTTACTTTCATAAAGGTGAGTGCAGTGGACTCACAGTTCTTAACTTCTATACAGTGGGACTAGATGTTACCAACATCAAATTCTAAATGGGAAGCATTCACCGAAGTAATTATAGAAACTACTAGCATTTTCACGCTAAATATATTTTTGCTATATAACTAAGCTTATTTGGAAATTGTACATATTGATTAAAGCACAACACAGTCACCTTAATTCAAGGCTGCAGAAACAAAACACTTGGCCTACACGTTTACAAATACCGCTATTGGCTGAGAGTAGGGCTTACAATACCGAGATTCCAGGATCCCGGTCATTTTTTTTCGGGTATTCAAATCCCAGTATTGATACAAAAATACCGGTTTTTCGGTACTAATTTAAAAAATAATTATCCATGATTTATTGAAATAAAGGTTATAAAATTGACAACAATAAATCATTAATACTGCTTAATTTGCAAATGAGGGATTGTTATACACAGAACAAAAGCAACGGAAACCTGAAAACGTCGTGAAACTCTAAGACAAAATCTTACAAATATACATGTATTTCTCATAGTAAGCGCAGTGTGTATGGAAGTAAAGCACTTAAGGAATAAAGAAAACATCATTATGGAAATATTTCCATTAGTGGGAGTAGGCCTAGTAGTGCAGTTAAAGAATATGGTGAACCGTGGTAAGGCAGGTGCGGAAGGGCTAAAATTAAGTTTCTGAAGAATAGCTTAATCCCTCTATTACACCACCACTTGATGATGCTATACTCAGTGCATTTTGGGAAAAGGTTTCGGTATGGAGCAGTTCAAGGGTATTGTGAACTGGTGATCTTGAGGTAAAAGTTGAAAGTGTTTCGTTGTGTGGGAAAAATATTCTGTTTTTCTCACCAAAGGAAGAAGAGTGAGTTTAAAGAATAACACTGATTGGGTCAGGTTTAAATTAGATAGGGGGAGATAGGTAAATTCGTGCAAACCTTGCTGGGGTTTGCACATAAGCTTGCGTATAAAAAAGTAGTACAAATGGCGATTGTAACTTGCAATCCATTCAATAAATAAATAAGGTGTTTGTGGTTGTTGCTCGTGGGGGGGGGGGGTTGCAGATTTCCAGTGGTTCTGGGTACAGTTCTGGGAGTGTCAGCTCCCAGAACCACTAGAACTCTTCATATAGTGAAGAGTTCTGCCGGGCATATTCCTGTGCTAGAAGTTAATCCGGAAGTTGAATAACAAGCCAGTCAGAGAGTGCTTTCGCTTCTACTACTGCTGTGGTAATTTCTTTCAGTATTAACAGAGAACTGTTCCCAAAATAAGACAGTACTGGAAGAGCTATACAGCAGAGAGAGAGAGAGAGAGAGTGAGAGTGATCACCACACTCCATGGAAGGAATCCCATCGTGAAAGAGAAGGAAGGTAAGTTCTCTGAACTGTGTTTTATTGGAAATGGTACTTAAAATGGGAGGTTATTTTAGAGTAAGATTGAAGTTGAAGAAACACGAGAAATAAGGAAATGTTCAGTATTGAGTTGGTTTATTGGTTGAAGTTGTAAAGAAAATTGATATTGCTAAATTAAGAAAGACTACATGGAATTGTTAGTATTAAGTTAGTGACTTATGGATTGCTGTTGTGAAGAGAATTGATATTGGTGATTAAGATTGAATTAGTTTAGCATTTGAATCTCTAGAGAGAGTTGAGATTGTTAATTGAGAGACATTTTATGGAAATAATAGCATATATTGACAGATTAAATAAGAAAAATTAATAGATTAGATGTAAATGAATGCCAATTATGTATTGTGAGTAGTTTTGTATGATAAATGACTTTTGTTTTATATTTGTGTCATTGCTCTTGAGAAACTGACGGTTCACATATAATATACAGTTGATTTCGGTTATTTGGGACACATCAGGACTAGTGCATTTTGGCTCGATTAAGCGGCTGCCCCAATTATCCGAAGTTTCACGTAAATAGTTAAAAATACAATGGACCCCAGCTTTACAATTGGTTCACTGTACAATCAAATCATGTTACGATGGAGTCACCATAGTAAAGTACCGTTCACTATATGATGTGCAGTAAGTGCCGGTCATTGTGATCATGTTTGTGAATTGAATTTTAATTCTATTAAACAGCGATTCTAATTAGCGAAAATAGAAGGAATATTATCCACAGGCTATAAAAGTAAAGATATATTAAGCACAAATTTACCCTTTATTACCTTACCAATTAAAAAAATTAAATGATACATGAAATTCCAAAGAATATACATGATAATCGGAATAATTAATACGTAATGTAATATGTACATGCTAACTAAACTAGTTGACATTTCTGTTCACTGACATTTGTGGTGGGGGTTAAAATTTAAAACAGTAAAAAGATAAGCAATCAATAACAAAAAACATGGCACACACAAATTGCAAGTAACGCGATACGCGCAAGTGAGAACGGAGTAACAAATTACGAAGCTTTAAAAATAGGAATGAAGAGAAGATTCTGAAAATTATTTTTTTATATGATTGAAGATTCCATAGAAGTGTAAACATATTTTACCATAATAACCCACAGAATTCGAGCTGTCGGTATTATCGCAAATTCAATAAGATCGAGTTTACTCTCAGTTTATGATAGATTTCACTCATACAAAAGCCCAATAAACAGGTGACTGCTAATTGTTTTTATTGATTTATGGTTGTGATCTCCAGAAATCCGACCAAACTACGTGGTACAGTCGGAGACAATCATAGGGTAATCTCCAGTGCTGCTGTCTCCTGCCCTGATTAAACGGCATTTTGTCCCAATTAACTGAAGTAAACCCTGGCTATTTTCTCGATTGGTTCTGGTTTTTAAGATTTTTCCCAAATAAATGGTTGCCTCGATAACTGGTGGCACAAATAACTGGAATCCACTGTACACACACACACACACACACACACACACACACACACACACACACACACACACACACACACACACGTATGGGGGAGGAATATCCCTCAGTTCCTAGAAATTCTAATTTTTTAACATAGCTGGTGGCTTCTGGGGCTAGGTGTTTGAGGGGGAGCAGTGCTTAGTGCTTGCTGTACGAAAATCATAATGACCACTGATGGCAATACTAAGATACAGGGAAATAAAATATGATTAAAGAGGCCTGTTTGCTCTGGATTCATTATTATTATTAAATTACAGTTGCTCAGAGCAAAATGGATACAAAATTAGATTGTGACAAGTTTAATAATAGGAAAATATACATATATTAGATTAGATACATACAAATAAAAGCTTTCGGTTTCTTTAGACAACCTTCCTCAGTTAAACTGACAGTTAAGAATGGAGCATGAGGGCGTGTACTGCCAATCTTGTACGTGAAGTGCGTGATTGATTGTTGGATGTTGAAGCCTGTGGCTGTGATGTATGCGGACGTGGCCAGAGTTTGTCAATGGACAGGATTGCTGTTTCGGTGATAGGGTGGACTTGACATCCACTGTTCTTAGTCACTGAGGTATTGGAGCATTTGATGTTTAACGACTCCAACCAGGCGCGTCGCTGATAGTGGCAGGACTTATCCACAATCACAACATCGCGGTGTCGTGATTCTCTACTGTTAAACATCTGTTTAACACATCTTAACATGTTAAACATCTGTATTCTAATTTTCTGTACAAACCATCGTTTCCTAACGAATGTATGTGACGTGCCTGTCAAAACTTCAGCTACAAGACCCTGAACATGTGGATTGGCTGCCTTCATCGAGACTCACAATATGCTTCAACAAATAAAGCAGCCCTGCTGATCGAACTTAGTCTAGTTCCCGATCCTGTTTACACCAATATAATCCATACCTTGTTCTACCAAGCCATCAGAGAATCTGAACAATATTGTACATGTCAAAAACGTACGTTCGATGCTTTAATTAGTGAATTTCGTCATCAGCATAATGCCCCTTCCACAAGTTGCACAGATTTTGTATTCAACCTGAGCAACAAACAGTTATCTACAGAACAAGTAGACGTGTTGGCTCTGGGTATGAAATTTGCTGTTCTCCCAAGAAACCCACCGATCACTGATATTGCCTTAGGCGTAGAAGTGTGTTTAACACGTTTCCCTTAAGATGTGGCAAACACAATTTGCCTAAAAACTGCAGCAATTTTACACCATGCTCGCCCCGCTTCTTCCAGTCTCAGCCACAAACAAATTTCTGCCTTTAAGACACTGAAACGAGACTCATCCATCGTCATCCTACCAGCAGATAAAGAACGTCGAACAGTCATAATGAACCGCACAGATTGAGACAAAAGCCTTGCTGCTCTTGCAGCACACTTCTGTTTACCAACCCTTAACTGTTCCTCCCATCAAAGCCTTGGAACGATGGGAGTCGAAAGTGAACATCCTCGTCAACAGTTGGGTTAAACAGAAGAAAATAACAGAATCAACACGTAATCACCTCCGTGCCTCCGGCTGCCAGATTCCACAATTCTACAGACTACCGAAAGTTCACAAAGAAGGCACACCACTAAGACCCATTGTATCCTGTTGTGGCTCACCGAGTTACGAATTAGCTAAGTTTGTCTCGAGGCTCCTTTCTCCCCTAGTAGGCAAGACCACCAACACAGTCTCCAACAGTAGTGAGTTCATAGAAAGGATCCAAACCATATCCATCTCACAAGATCAAGTTATGGCATCATTTGATGTAGTTCCACTTTTTACCTCCATCCCAGTAGAACTTGCCATCACGTGTGCAAAGCAACTCTTAGATAATGACAAAACCATTGGCAGCAGAACCAAACTAACACCAGACGATATTTCCACCGCCCTCAGACTGTTCTTAACAGGCAGTGCAATCATGTTTAACGACTCCATTTACCAACAAGTACACGGCACAGCCATAGGTTCCCCGGTTAGTTCGATCACGACAAACATTGCAATGGAGGAATTAGAGGGTTGTGCATTTACAAATGTACCAGATCCCATCGCCTTTTGGTGTCGCTATGTGGACGATGTGTTCGTGGTTATCCCCAGCAATTCAAGTGACCGAATCTTAGACCACCTCAATTCTCTGTCACCTTTCATAAAATACACGATCGAGCTAGAGTCGGACAACACCATACCATACTTAGACACCCTTGTCCGGCGCGAGGGCACACGCTTGAAGACAACTGTCCATCGTAAACTTGTGTGCTGGCCAGTTTACCAACTTCTGGTCAGCACACGTATGTAGCCATCTTCTTGCCACTGCACGAACTTGCTAACTCGTGCCTGGACACTCTAGTTCTGTAAATGAGAGGTGCACCGGAATTGCTAGTCAAGGTGGGTCTTACGAGGTGTGGCTATCCCATCAATACCCTTGACAGGTGTGACCTACAGACATGCGGCCACGTAGCGACCAACAGAAACATCCAGGGTGATGACTCAGCCCCGAGTGCCTTTATCCCATACTACCCAAACCTATCGCAACAGGTTTGTAGAATCTTAAAATCACATGGGATAAAATGCGTGCAATTCCCAGGCAGAAAATTACGATCCCTCATCTCTAAGGTAAAAACACCTGTCCCCACCCTACTACAAAGCGGATTGGTCTACCGCATCTCTTGCCGTAACTGCTACATTGGGGAAACTGGGAGACGGCTCAAAAAACGCCTTTCCGAACAGAAAAGAGCAATCCGCTTAGCGGATGTGGAGCACTCGGCTATTGCTGAACACATTTGGGCAACCCACCACTACATTGATCCACACCACGATGTCGTGATTGTGGATAAGTTCCTCCACTGTGACGTGCCTCGTTGGTGTCGTTAAACATCAAATTCTCCAATACCTCAGTGAACAGGAACAATGGATGTCAAGTCCACCCTATCACCGAAACAGCAATCCTGTCCATTGACAAACACTGACCACATCCGCATACATCACAGCCACAGGCTTCAACATCCAACAATCAATCACGCACTTCACGCACAAAGTTGGCAGTACACGCCATCATGCTCCATTCTTAACTGTCAGTTTAACTGAGGAAGGTTGTCTAAACAACCGAAAGCTTTTATTTGTATCTAATATATGTATACAGTAAACCCCCGCTATTCGCGGTATCTGTATTCGCGGTTTTGCGTATTCGCGATCGCCGATGTAATATAAAATGAAACCTAAAAAATGTGAATTTTAAAGCGCCGTGAATATTTCCCCCCATAAAAAACATGGGCGTGGCTAAAATTATCTTTCCCGGTAAAAACAGCGCTCAGTGGGTGGGGGGAGAGGGGTGACAAAATCGCGAGCGTGGATGTTTCTCGCTAATCCTTGTTCAGTATGTGTTATGCGCTTGTCATGGAAGGTTTCGTCGTTTGCTTTTAATTTATATGCTTATAAATTGAATAAATTTATCAATTTATAAATTGATTTGCTTACAAAAATGATAAACTACTGTTTTGCAGTGTAAAACGGACTTTTTCGAGTGTGTTAACGGAAGAAAGTGACTTTATTGTGGACAAATTCTTTCTAACCCCTACAAAAATATGGCTACGAATAACAAGAGAAATGTGAAAATATCAAAGGTGATGACATTAGCGAATAAAATTGAGTTATTAGATAAAATTTCTAATGGTAAAAGTGTCTCCTCAGTGGCAAAACATAAAATCAATGAGTCAACGGTACGATCAGTCAAGAAATCGGAAGGAAAAATCCGCCGTAGTGTCCGTGAAAAAGGTGCTAATTGCTTCAAAAATTTGCTCTGTAACTCGTGATGTTAAATTAGAAAAAATAGAAAAAGCTTTAAACATGTGGATAGAAGACCGAACTCAAAATAAAATTCCGTTAAGTTCACTCATCACTCGTGAAAAGGCAAAATTCCTTTATCAACACTTTAGCGAAACTGGTGATAGCACTGGCGGGATAAGTTTATTTGCTAGCAAAGGCATATTACATTTAATATTAAATTGTATCTTATTTTCATTTCGATGCCATATGCTTGCATTTCACTATGTACTGTCTATGTACATAGTCATATTATGAAGGTACATATAATACATACATATACAAAATTTTAGACTAGTTTTTCTTATATATTTCATACTTTGGAACGGAACCCCTTTATTACTATGGGAGCCATAACTCAGTATTCGCGTTTTCGGTATTCGCGACATTTCTCAGGAACGTAACCCCCGGGAATAGCGGGGGTTTGCTGTATTTTCCTATTATTAAACTTGTCACAATCTATTTTTGTATCTGTTCCGCTCTGAGCAACTGTAATTTTTATTTCCCTATTAATAATAATAGGGAAATAAAAATTAGCGAAACTGGTGATAGCACTGGCGGGATAAGTTTATTTGCTAGCAAAGGCATATTACATTTAATATTAAATTGTATCTTATTTTCATTTCGATGCCATATGCTTGCATTTATTTATTTATTAATTCAAAATTAATAAATAAATTGTCCCCCCCACTACTTAGATTTGATTTCCTCACCAAGTTTAGCCGACAGTCCCTTTCTTTCATTAATACTGATATAGTGCCATAAAAAGTCAAAGGAAATATTTTTTATTTTTGATAAAAAGGAAATAAGATTTTTTGAAGATGAGGGAATAAGGTGGGTGGGGGGGTTAAACTGCAACTTGTCTAGAACTATCTCAGTACAAAGCACCAACCAGCACAGAATCCAAAAGGACGTTTTCTGCCGCTAATTAAATATGTACCAAAATTAGATCCAGTTTAAACGATAACACTGAGTTTCATAAAAGCTCACTTTATTTGGACAGGTTGTGTGGATGCTTATTTTTATGTTTTTAGAATAACTGTTTGTTTAATAATTTTTGCTAGAATATTTATTATTGTAATAAACGTTTGATTTAAAACGTGAATTCAAGTAATTACTTGTTTTTTCCCTACTTTATTGCGTCTAATTTTCAACAAAATTTATTGCGAAAAATGTTTTTTTTGCAATACTGGTATCCTGGTTTCATAAATTAAAAAAATACTGAAATACCAGTATTAAGATTTTGACTGGTATTGTGAGCCCTAGCTGAGAGGAAGGACCATGTGGTCCGATCAGAGACAATTGTAAGCCCATCCCATTGCAAAGAGAATTAAGTAGGTATTGTTTAACATGATCACTGGTTACTGGAATCAGCCGCTTTAATTTCAAAAAAAAATTCAAATCATTAAAATGCACTACACTTTTGCAGTTATCATATGTTTGGTTATAAGAATAAATTTTGAATGTGTTTGATATTTTTCTAGAGCACGTTTCTGGAGGTCACTGCAATAAAACAATTTGCAGTTTCTGGTTTATTGGGCTTTTCTGTTAGTGCAATCTATTATAAACTGTTTGTAAACTTGTTCTTATTGCATTTGCGATAATACTGATAGCTGGAATTCTGTGGGGTTTTTACATTATTATAATGAAATGTGTTTCCCCTTCCATGAAATCTTCAATCATATAAAAAAAACAAATTTTCAGAATGTTCTTTTCATTCCTATTTTTTTAGTAAATTAATAAGAGGAGTTTACCTCAATATAATACGTAGAACACTTCCGTATGATACCCTCCAGAAATTAAAACGGAAAAAACGAAAAAATCGACAACTTACCGGTACATTAAAGTAAAATATAAATAATTAAATAATCAATTTAACACAATTCAAAATCAATTTAAAACAATTAAAATTCAAATTAACGCAATTAAAAGAATCTAACGAAAATATTCAAAACGATTTTCCTTCCTTACTTATTTTCGTTAGATTCTTTTAATTGCGTTAATTTGAATTTTAATTGTTTTAAATTGATTTTGAATTGTGTTAAATTGATTATTTAATTATTTATATTTTACTTTAATGTACCGGCAAGTTGTCGATTTTTTCCGTTTTAATTTCTGGAGGGTATCATACGGAAGTGTTCTACGTACTATATTAAGGTAAACTCCTCTTATTAATTTACTAATATTATTATCAACGTAGAACATATCAGAGTATTACAACTCTGATTCATACTATCTAATTCCTATTTTTTAAACTATGTAAACTTGTTACTCTGTATCTCACTTGCATGTATCGTGTTGTAATTTGTGTGCATGCTGTGTTTCTTTGTTATTGATTGTTAATCTTTTTTACTGTTTTAAATTTTACAACTCTTCCCCTCCCCCCAAAAAAAATATTGAACAGAAATATCAACTAGTACATATTACAGTACATTAATTTACATATTACAGTACGTATTAATTAAGCTATGGTCATAAGCATAAATTTATTTTTATTTTGCTACCCTATGGAAAATATTCTTCCAATTTTCATGTATCATTTAATTTTGTTAATTGGTAACATAAAGTGTAAATGTGTGATCTTTACTTTTATAGCCTGTGGATAATATTCCTCCTATTTTTTCTTATTAGAATTGGTGTTTAATAGAATTAAAATTCAATTTGCAAATGTGATCACAATGACTGGCACTTACCACATATCATATAGTGAACAGTATTTTGTAATGGAGAGTCCATCACAAATTGATTTGATTGTATAGTGAGCCAATTGTAAAGCGGGGGTCCAATGTATATTAAATGTGAAATGTGTATATAATATTTTGGGATGAGTCTGTGTTCACCTCGTCCCCTGCTATGTAATTAGCACCCTCTTAGTGCTTAGCTGTCCCGGGGTGGTTCCTTTTGTGGAATAAACAGATAATAATAATATTCCTGGTGCTACTTGTAGAATTTTAGGAGCATCAATGACTAAGGCCATATTGCTCTGTGTATATTGTATGTTCTGAAATCTGTTTTCTGGATGAAAAATCTGAGTTTCCTAGAGAAAAAACCATGCTCTCCTAACCTGACACCGACTAACTCAGCCATGTTGTAACAAAGTCCTGTAAAAATACCTCACATCATCAATGTGACTCCAACTCAGATCTCTTCCACCTGGTGTAAGGAGAATGGTGATTCTACCAGTTGTGCTACCCGTGAGGGCCCAAAACACTGGCAATATGCCGTGGTCAACCTACGTTCTACTGTAAGCACCTTATTAGAGAATTAGGAGATAACGATTTTCCTTTATTTTGGAAATTCATCTGTTGTTTCACAGAAACGAGTCTTCCACACTTTCAGTAAATTTCACTTGTCTGTTTACATGGTAGGCACAAGTGGGTGCTGTTTGGATCAGAGTGTTAAAAAAAAAAAGGAAACTACAGGCAGTTCTCACTTTACGAGTTTTTTTTTTTCAAAGTATCAAGTATCAACAAAATCGAAAATATGAACATTAATTGCAAAAGGTTAATGTTAAACATTCATAAATACTGCATTTCAAACCACGCGCGTAGCTATACAATACAGTGTACCCAGCTTTACGATATTAATCCGTTCCAGAGACACCATCGTATCGTGAAAATACAACGTGAACCCTATAACACATTGTTTTTTGGTAATTCGTTCCAAACCTCAGAAGTTGAAATTTTCGCTATATAACTCTCTAAAAGGTCGTTTTTATAGTGTAAATTGTATTAGTTAGCAATTCAAATCACTAAAATGCACTACACTTTCATCGTTATCATATGTTCAATTTTGAACGCCTTTGTGACATTTTTTCTAAAGCACATTTCTGGAGGTCACAACCATAAAACAATTTGCACTTTCCAGTTTATTGGGCTTTTCTGTTAGTGCAATCAATTATAAGCTCGATGTTATTGCATTTGCGAAAATACCGATAGCTGGAATTGTGTGGATTTTTGCGTTATTATGGTGAAATGTGTTTCCCCTTTACTAAAATCTTCAATCGTATAAAAAACAATAAATAAATTTTCAGAATCTTCTCTTCATTCCTTTTTTTTTTATAAGCTTTGTAAACTTGTTACTCTGTGCAAATTGTGTTAGTTGCAATTTGTGCATTCCTTTAAAAAATGCTTGTGCATCTATTGAAACTTATAAAGAAAATAGAAGATTATCTTGGAAACAAACGCCTCTTGAAGCATTTCTGAAGAAGACTACTCCTTGTGCAACAAACCAACGAGTGCCGAGCCTGTAATAAGTGATCAACGAGTGTGCATTTAGTCGATGATGATGAAGAATAAACATTCTTTTAAAATTTATAAATCATAAATAATTTCTTGATGAATATAATTTTCTTGATTTACAGGCTGTTTTAATTTCTTTAAATAAATCAACCATTGTTTAAATAAACTAATTAGCTAACTAATTTCATTGTTGAGAACATAACCCCTATTTTTAACATTGTGTCTATTTGATTTAATTTCCACTTTGAGTTTTCACTTTACGAGTGTGCGCTAGGAACAAATTAACTCGTAAAGTCAAGAACTACCTGTACTTAAAAAAAAAAAATTTGAGATTACAGAAGCCTCCATGAGGGGCCTGCCTCTGTGGTGAGGCCTGAGGCTAGTGCCTGTTCATAAGTACGGCCCACATGTTATTTATTTGTGGAATCTTCAAGGGTTTAGCGTTGGGTCCATTTTTATTTTCTGTATTCATTAATGATACAGATGAAGGTATAATAGGCTTAATGTCTAAGTTTGCAGATGATACAGAGATTGCCAGGATGGTTAATGACAGTAATCAAGGTATGCTACTGCAGCAGGATCAAAAAAATTATGTAGGTGGACTGACAAAAAATTGCAATTGAAGTTTTAACAGTGACAAATGGAAGTTACTACATATGGGTAGCAGTAATCTCAGAGTAATGTACCAGTTGGTACATTACACTGGAAAATGGAAAAAGACCTGAGGGTAATTGTGCAGTCAGATATAAAGTTCTGTAAACAGTTATCTAGGAGACAGTTCATGGGGGGTTTTGTCAATGATATACAGCAATTTTGCAAGCAGGCATAAGGGGGGCATTATGCCATTTTATAAGGCAGTGGTAAGGAGGCCACATATGGAGTACTGCATACAGGTCTGGGGCCTCACCTTAGGAGGAATGTATAGCTGTCAGAACAGACATTGGTATGCTCTTACCAAGATCGGCTTCAGTTCTTCAAATTGCAGTGTCTAGACCAAGCACCAGTAAGGTGATCTGATTTGAGGTGTTGAAGGCTTTGTAGGGATTGAGCAAACTCAATGTTGATAGCATCCTTCCTCTTGCTCCTGTGGTCATGAGAGGGGGCATAAATTTAAATTTGAAGGGTGGTTACAGGACAGACATGCAAATATTTGTCTGCAGCCAGTGGGTAGTTGATTGCTGGCACAAATTTTATCTGTTGTCATGCAAGTGGATGGTTTGAAAAAAAAATTCAAGGAGGAACTAACACTATTGGAAGGGATGGACAGGTTTTTTTTTTTTTGCGGATACAGTGTAAGCATATAAGCTTTCTTGCATTATTTGCTGCTACTAATAATAATGCTAATACCAATACAAAAAGTTAATAATTGATCACTTTTTTTTTTTTGAAAACCAAAGAATCAGATTTCTGATTTAATTTGATAAATCTGTATAATTTGTAATTTCTGATATTTGCATTTAGTATTAACAGTGGCAAATAATGCAGAAATGGAAACTTATGTTATTGGAAATCTTTAGTTCTTAATGGTAATGCTTAATATTAGCTTTCAAATTTATTTTTTCTCATTTTTTAGCGTGCTCTAATGTCTGATGAAAAGATTGCATGGGCCAATATTACTATTCCTGAAACTGTATTTCAAGGGGAAACAGTTGATGAATGGTTTCCTTTAAATGGACGTCAGGGGGATGGCAAGGAAGGATCCATTAACTTAATTTTATCATATAATGTAAGTCTGTTGGAGCCTAATTTTAGCAGGATATTAATTTCTTTTATTTTAAATGTTGTCAGATTGTACAGTTAAGTTTACGGATCAGTATAAATTGTTGAGTAAAAAAACAATCTCCATATAATTTGTAGGCTAATATTGTTTGTTATTAAAACAATAACAAACAATAATAATAGTAGGTGAAATCTGCCTTGTATTTAAAACACTAGATAATCCTGCTCTACGATGGGGGATTGACAATATGGTTCAAGTATTGGAAATAAGATTGCCCATGGGACAAAATAGTTTTCTTTTGCAGACATGATTGCAGTCCCTGAAGTTGGGGTAAAATTATCCTAATAGAACAGGATTGATAGTACAGTGGTTCCCAAACTGTGCGCCATAGGATATTTTAAGTTTTCGAGGGAAATACAGCGATACTTGACATCTGTTGGACACCGCATGAACTACTAGCTCAAGGTAGTTCATAGTTTCAACATTATTATTTTGGTAATTATTTTGTCTAGGGGTGCCGTGAAAAAATTGAGACATTAAGGGTGCCATGAACCAAGAAAGTTTGGGAACCTGTGGTTGAGTGTGAGGCTAATTCCACACTGCACTTGTCCCTCAACTTAAAGTAGCACATCAAAAGATATATGTAATTGGTTCCCATAAATATCTGGTTTCAAAATTCTGTTATCTTATTAATGTATATCATCATTATCTCTTAATTAAGACAAAAAGAAATTAAGTCAAATATATAAAACTTTTTATATATTTGATTTTTATTTATAATATTTATTTTTCTTTAGCTTTGTAAGTTGTTTTTTTTTTTTTTTTTTTTTTTCCTTCAGTATTATTAGAATTATTAGTATTATTAGTTAACCCATGCATGGTACTAAGTACTATAGGTTTTGATACCTTTCGTGTTTGGGGTTTTCATAAAAAAAAAAAAATTTTAGAATTTCAGTACAATTTTTCTTTTTTTTTTTCTTTTAGACTCTTCTTGGTCAATTTTCAAAACCTTAATATTACAGTTATACAGTTATTTTTCCATTATTTCACTCCTTGCTTCTGCCATTTAATTTTTTTATACCATGGATTAAAATGAGCTTACATCAGCAGTCATTCTGTCCTTCATAAGTGATTATATTATCTTCATTCACCATGAAAATCAAATGGGTGAGCTTTATTCATTTCATTCATTCTTTATTCAGAATAACTAATTTAAGGTTTTGTAGGTTGTCAAGAAAAGTCTAAAAAAATTATTGCTTATTGTACTGACATTCCAAAAAAAAAAAAAAAAAAATGCAACTTACGTTAAGTTTCTGTTTTTGAAACATTTTCTAACATTATTCACAACTTCAAACAAACTTTAGGCTTTAACCTAATTTCTGGTGAGGTTTTTTTTTTTTTCCACTCAAGAAACTCTCTATTCCTTCTGATTTTCTACCTGAATGCTCCTTTTGCATTCTGTTACTAGCAACAGTTGTTAGATGCTTTTTTAAGTTGCTGTGAAACTCTTTATGATCATATGTGCAATGATCTTTTTGGTTACTTGCAGCCATAGGTGGATTCAGGGTAGGGCATGTGCCCACTGTTGTTTTTTGGAGAATATGCACCAATCGTTTAAATTCCCTTTAGCTACAAAAAAAAAAAAAAAAATATTTTTTTTTTCATCGTTAAGATAGGATTTTATCAATTTTTACATTGTGGCTCAGCTATGTGGTTGGCAATGCTGATATGATCGGCATTGTAGTTTGAGGCATCATGCAGTTTGGTCGTGCATGTTGTTTACTTCAAAGTAATTCATAATTTAGCTGCTTGCCTATGTCCGCCAGTCACATTACATTTGAGTGTCATTTGTTTTGTTCTGTGCATTAGTTTGTGCCTTGTTTGTGCACAAACAAGGCACAAACTAATGCACCATTTGTGCACAAACAAGGCACAAATGGTGCCCCTCCTGTCATTTTTTTTTCTGGATCTGCCACTGCTTGCAGCCATTTTAAATTTTATGTTAAGTGAATGCATGTCATGGAGTAAGAACAACAATTCTGTTTTTTTAGCAAAACATGCCTTTTTCATACAATTTGGAGACTATGAATACTGGAATTTATGAATAGCACTAATTAAGAACAGTTATCTAATAATTGGAATTTTATTACGAAATTAAATCAACTTAAAACATGTTATAGCATAGGCAATAACAGTGTGTCTGACTTTTAAACATTACAATTTAAATATGGACTTACTTTTTAAGAAGATGTTTATACAATGCAATTTAATCTGTGGTTTAGAACAATTGATAACTGCTGGATACTGTGGAACATCTTTCCACTTACAGCAGTTTTAACCAACTAAAATGTATGAAGGACACAACTCAATATCCATTAAGCTAACAGTTTTAGCTCACAATTCACAAGGCGTTGTCTTTTACTCAGTAATTTTATTTGGTATTCATAGAATTACATTGGTCTGCATTTTAAGAAAAGTGTTCTGACATTTTACTACTAATTAATAATCTGAATTACATTTGTAATGGAAATTTTGGAAGTTACTTGAAATTTGTTATATCATGTCAGGTTTTTTTTACAAATAAAAATATGGGTGAAAGTGTTTGCATTTTTACAGATTTTACAAATAGGTTTTTATACAAAAAGAGATTAAAAAAAAAAAAAAAGTATTAAATGCTCATCCTCCTGTCAAGCATAGATGCCACAAACAAATTTTCTTATACGTTTGATTAAGTTAAAACTTGTGCCTTTTATTTACTTCCTCAGACAGCAAGTTTCAGTGGCTGTTCCTCTTTTTAGATTACAACAGTAGTTGACCATTGTATTGACATTGCATCCTCCTTAGTACTTTTTTTTTTCTCATTTCATTTGTATACTGATGGAATTTTCCCCCCTGCTCTTCACTTAAATTACCTAAATTTTCTGGAAATTGTTCAGATGAGAGAACAAAAAAATGCACCCTTAACATTCATATTGCAGCCTAGTTTTCTTAACTTCTCCAGGAAATCGCTCATGACCTTCTCATAATCTGGGTGTTTACTTTCCCAAAAAATTGCATGCTGCCTTTTAGTCTGGCAGCAGCATGAGGATTTGAGTTCCAACAAAAATTCTTGCTTTGATTTTTTTTTCATGTGTAAATAATAGGAATTAACTTGGTGCAAACATACTTGAAACAGTTTCTTTCTTTCTTTATTTGAGGCCTAGACAAAATAGTTTCATTAAACCTAACTGTATGTGCAGAGGGAGATTCCAGTACCTTGTTTTGATTTACTTAGTAGCTCATCTTTAATATTCTTTAAACTTGTTGTCAGAGACTCTTGGTGGCTCCAGTTTCCTTTCCTAATGGTCATTTCTTGCTTAGCTATTTCACTCACAAGAGCATAGAATGCAAGGCACTTTTGTGTAATAAGTCGTTGGCTGAGTAATGGATCAGTAACTTTAAAATCTCCTCAGAGTAGCAAACCAAGATTATTTTACTGAATTTTTTCCAAAAGAAGTTTTAACATTTTAATAGTTTTATTTTAAGTATGCTGCATGGGCTATAGGAATGGATGTATATTTGTTTCCGTTGTGAAGGAGAACTCCTTTAAGGCTTGAACTTTAATGAATCAGTAAATAGCCTTCATTCTCTTGGTTAATAGAAAAATTACAAAAAGTTCATAACCGCAGGAATAGTTTTGTAATATATCATTGCACCTTCTTCGGAAAATTGGGAACCAATTTTTTTTCGCAATGTTTGTATGAGGGAAAGCACAAACATTTTGAAATTTGGATTTCAGTCTTGACCCTGAAAGTTCTGCAGACCCTTTGGGTATATTTAAATCTCTCACAAGATCATAGAAATTCACAACTGTGGTCCACAATTGTGAATTTCTTTGTCATAGTTTGTATCATCTTCTATATCAGTGGTTCCCAATCTTTTGTTTGTCACATTTGAAGTTAAAAGATGTATATTCATCGATAGTGATTGCCATTTAATTCAATGGAGTTTTTCTTAATTGCACAGCATACTTGAAAAGGGTCATGGCATTCTAATGTGCAAGGGCACACTGGTTGGCAACCACTTCTCTAGATCACAAATATCAGATTTGGGATATGACTGAATGTGTACAAGAACAAACTGGTGGAGGTGGTATCAGTAGATTGGGACCATGGGTTACTGGCCTTATAGCTGAAGTAATGTTGTATAACCACTGAAAGGATGTAATATGGCCTAAGTAGCCCTTGCTCCAGAAAACACCACCACAACAACCACTGAAAGTACACTTGTCCTTGCCCTGCATGTTTTTTGTGTTATCTGCTGCATTTGCAAAACAAAGTAGAAATTGTCAGTATGTTCCCGAAGTTCTCTTTTCTCACTACAGGAATGGAAAATGTTATGGCTTTCTTTTTACCACATTTACACAATAGCAAGCCCTCCACAAATTCAGTGCATACTTCATGGGGGGGGGGAGCAAAATTTTATCTTGTCACCTGATTTAATTCCAAAATATGCATCTTATACATTTTTCATAAATAGTGTCATATCCTGCCTTTCGTTTCAGCACACCATAAGTTGCCATTGTCATTTTAAAAATACCAAAGACAGAATATGAAAATCATCTTAGAAGCAGGTACTACACAACTGCACCAGAAAACAACTGAATGCAGAAGAAACAGCTCACAGTTATATAACTACCTGACTTTCAGGTCTTGACATGTCTGTACCTGTCAGTCACAAAGGAAGTATTATGTCTATTCTGAGGAAAATAATGGAGTCACTGGTTAAAGAAGCACTGCAGGATCATCTAGACAAGATTGCAGTTATAGTTCAGACACAGCATGGGTTTGTTTAAGGGGAAGGCTTGTCTGATCAATTTGATCGGATACTATGATGTGGTCACAAAGGTACTGGATGCAAAAAATAATTTTGATATCATATACTTGGATTTTAGGAAAGCTTTTGATACTGTTGCATGTGGAAGACTACGTTACAAGTTGGAACAGTATGGCATTAAGGACAAGTTGCTGCTTCGAATTTTAGAAAATTATTTTAGTCACAAAGGAAGTATTATGCATATCGTGTATACATGGAATGTGTATAAGATGCATATGATAGGTAATGGTTTGGATTTTTAGAATTAGCACTAAAAGTACACCCAGAAACACTCTGAATTTTTGTAGACATCAAAATCTATGCAGACCAGTGTTATATTTTTTGTGTATGTATGGGGAGAAAGTATAGTTACTGCCTGTTATGTTATATGTATTTCTGATAGCCACTGAAATCTGACCACACATCTAATGGTTTGATGGATCTACTTGTTGGGCTTGAATGAAAAAGTGAGGATGTCATGAGATTATGAATCACATCCAAAAATGTGGCTCAACAGAGCATCCCATAATTGCAAATCCACGTGTACAGCATGTTTGAACTTGTTCCTCAGATGGTTAAGATATGAATAGATGGCAAGCCAGGGAGAAGGGAAGTCTTACAAACCGTGTCTGAATGCACCTGGCTCAGCAGCATGGTGCCTTGCTCTATTGAGAGATGAATAGCAAAATGAATATGGGACATGCAGCAGCCTAAAAAGTAAAGTGTGGAGGATTATAAGACCTGCTGAATGGGGGGGGGGTCCTCAGGCAACAATCAAATATATGGATTTTTTTAGGGATACTTACAGCGTGTGCACACACACACACACACACGTCATTATACACTGATGCCAGGAACATGTTAAATAAATTTAACAAATTGAAAGTACTGGTTTAGCCATCAAATGCATGCATTATAGGGATATCAGAAACATGATGCTGCTCAGACATTGGAGATGCAGAATTTGAATAGATTGTGGGTTGCCAGTGTTATGCTGAGTCAGATTTGTGTGACATAAGCAGTGAAAAATAGAAATGAGAGTAAGAGTGAGTTATAGGCCAAATGTCTGCAATAAGTATGATGAATAAGTATACAGATAGATTAGGCCAGTAAATCAATGTCTTATAATGAAGATTTAAAATTTTCTGATATTGAACAGAATTTGTGAGTTGGTCTTTGTTTAGAAGAATTATTGACAGTCAAAATGCAAATTTTAATTGCATTACCCTGGCTATGGAAAAAGGACTACAATTCGGGCCATGGAATGTAAGAAGTCGTTAAGAACTTGGCACACTCAAAAGCCTGGTCAATGAGCTGTTTAAATAAATACAAAACAGATATTATGGTCCTCCAAGAAACAAGATGGATAGGAAATGATTACATGAAAACCCAGCATTTCAAATGTTTCTATGGAGGAACATCGACCCCCCAGGGCTCACATCTGGTGAGTATGGGCTTGACAAACTCAGGGTCCTGAGCTGGATATCATCATTCTTTTCTTTCTTGCTTTCTTGGTCATTCCCTTCTACTTCTCTCTCTCTCTCTCTCTCTCTCTCTCTCTCTCTCTCTCTCTCTCTCTCTCTCTCTCTCTCTCTCTCTCTCTCTCTCTCTCTCTCTCTCTCTCTC